>NW_015114117.1:0-15346 GCF_001443285.1 Poecilia latipinna
GGATGGATGGATGGATGGATGGATGGATGGATGGATGTACTCAGCTAAACAAAGCTGGGATATTAAGATAGCAGGGTTTTGGTTACAGACTGCACCAGGGGGCATTGAAGGAGGATACTGTAGTGCAGTGCAACCCTTCCTTTTCCGGGCACCACTTTAACTTTGTTAGTTCTGCTGATGGTGTAAAAGCCGCTTCCTTCTCATTGTGTGTTCAGACTTTCAGGGCAGAATGACCAAGCAGAATCCAACCAGTTTGTGTTCAGAGAGGCTTGGACTGTTTTCTTCCATAATGTGTTTTATGGGTGCTGTCCTTTGTGTCATTAACTACAATGTATTAGGACCATTGTAGATAAAAAAAAAAGAGAGAGAAATACATGTCCACCAAAAAAACTCCAAGATTTTTGGGATAATCTCAGAATTTTTCTAGAAAAAAAAAACAAGAACAAGAAAAATCTGACTTATAAAAAAGGAAAAGTTGCTAAAAAAAAAAAAAATCTCTAAAATTTTCAAGAAAAAACTCAGAACATTTTGGAGTTTTTTGCTAACAGATGTACAACTTTTCAAACGCAAATATTTCCCCTTTTTTTTCTAGAATATTTCTGAGATTTTTTGGCTGAAATTTACTCTTATTTTTTCTACACACAATGTACATAATACATACATGGACACCTGCAGCTCACAGTTTCCTGATTTGCAGCTCGATAAATTCATACCTGACAAATACAGAAAGACGAAGGAGAGTCACAAGTTGAATGAGAACAAGTAGAATGACACATCAATAATGTTGATTATATTATGTGATGGTGACTTGGAGGTCTGAAAAGAGTCTGCAGCTCAATGGGAGAAATCCCAGACTGACCACTGAAAGGAGATGAGAATCAGGCGGCGTTGTGTAGGAACGTGCTGGCCTGGCTGATGTTATCCAGCTGGATGGACTCACTGCCCTTGAAGCGAATAATCAATACAGATTAAAGTGGTTGAGTGAATAAAAGTGAGAATGATGATGACATTGTGATGATGGGAAAAGACAGACATTAGTGAGGAAAATGTGGATAAATTACCATTTATGTCATCATTTGCAGGATTCATTAATAATGCAGCAAACACGTCTTTTTAATATTATGCAACCCCAACCTCTAATAAACCTTTTTACAGTAAAATAAAGGAATCTCTGACATTTTGTTTGATTAGTAGTAGTCACCTCGGCGTCCCCAGCGTTTGGTCTGAAGCCAGCTGGTTGTAGGCAGTCAGACACATCGCTGTCTGCTTCTCAGCTTTCTGCATCCTCTGTTTTCCTCTGTTTGTCCTGATAAATCCTCTTCATCTGTTCATCATCAGCGTACAGTATCTGTTACCGCGCTTGCATGGATGGAGGCTGATCAGTCACGTCTTTGGCTGAGAGCTCTCTGCAGACATTAAGGATGTGTCGATCAGACTGAAAGTAAAAGCAAAAAAAAAAAAAAAACAGAGTCAGATTAACTAATTACACATTTGTCATATATAACAATATCCTACCTTCATTTCTGATGATAATTGTTGCTTCAAAGACATCATCATAAAAAATAAAAAAAAAAAATAAAAAACATCTGTTGGATTTTAATAGACCACTTAACATCACATTATTTTTACTCCTGGTTAATAAAAAGCATCATTTCTTGTGGAAACTGCTGTGCTGAAATGAGCTCTAAACTTCTTGTTAGCTGGAAAGCCTCTCAGAAGCCAGCAAGCAATAAATGCTTTACTTTGACAAACAAATTTTAAAAAGACTGAGAGTTGGATGGACTTTGCCCATTAGTGTGGTTTTATTGCATATGGATTATTAGAGTGAGCAGTTGAAGTAGAGGAAGTAGCTTTTTTACTGCAACTCGACACTGCAGGATGATAACATTTGCTCTTTAAAATAATACATAGTTCCCTTTGGTAGCGAGGAAACTAAATATTCCTTCAATAATCAAAAAACCCAGTTCTGTTAGATCAAGCAGTGAGTTGTTCTTTTTATGAATTACGTATTGTTCTCGTAAATTACTGTTTATAGATTCACCATCTGGACTTTTGGATTTCCAGTTTTTGTAAAGGTTTGAAGTCTGATTCTGACTTCTGAAGATCTTTTTACATAACTCCTCATTCCTGTGGATTCTGTTGGAAACTTTATTTTTGCATGTAAAAGAAACTTTCCCCCACAGAGCAGCTCTGGGTAAAAACATATGAGAATAGTAAATTTTACATCTTAAACGAGACACTTTGGTCACATCAATCCAAAGATAAGGTTGTCACTCCAAAATATGATCTCTTATTGCATATATCAGCATATTTATCTGCTTCATCAACTCCACTGCCACATATGAAGAATGGAAGTACACATATAATTTCATTTAGTATTGATCTGGTGCTTTTTATGCTTTTAGATATATAAGAAACATCAGTTATATATTCCACTATGTTTAAGTGGTAATTTCCTGTCATGAAATGGAAAGACTGGGAACATGTGTGATTATTATAACAGACAAGAATTAATAAATATATCTAGAGTGAGCCAGCTGCTTCAAAAGTAAGCCGTGGTATTAGGGCCAAAAGCTAGCTACTGATCTGAATCATGATAGGCTGGCACTAGCAACTGAGAGGATGATTCTGGTAAAAGAAAAATAATCTGCTCACGTGTGTTAACAATTAAGATGGTAGTGACTAGCATGCAAAGGCTGGTCGCCTTCTTCCTCTGCTGTCCATTAGCACTGATAAGGCTGGTGCTAACATTGGATAAGCTAGTGTTAGCTTTGGCGAGGCTAACAACTAGCATGCTTAAGCTGGTAACCCACTGTATTGCTTTCTTCTCTTGCTGTATGGCTGGTGTTAGCACTGGAGAGGCTAATGACTAGCATACCTGGGACATCCACTTTATTAGACATGTAACATTTAAATACATTGATGTACTGATAGAATACATCAAGGTAATACATCAAGTGTTACACAAACATAAACACACGAAGCTGATCGTGGCTTTAACCAAACAAACTGATTTACTACACCTGCTGGTATCACACCAGGACCCCCAGCAATCAGGTGGACATGAAGATCTTGAAAATTATAGCTTACAGACTTTCTACTGATTGTGACAATTATCAATCCTCAACATTAACTTCTAGAGTTCCCTATTAATGTAATACAAATTGTTCTGTGGAAGAAGTAGTGACTAAAAATAGAAAAAAAAGGATTAAATAATATTGAACTCTGTAAGGTGCTATAAAGTACTATTATTAACATATTGTTACTGTACAGTATGTCAACCAGTGCTGTTCTGACCTGAAAAGTGCTTCTCAAATCAGTTTTAGTTCTGCTGAGCTGCTGAAATGAGGTCAGTGTTTTGCTGTACAGTGAGTTTGTCTCCTCGGTCTTGTGGCGTCACACGGACTGAGAAGATGTGCATTCCATGATGTGCACAAGCAGGTAGATATGAGGTAGCGACGGAAACAAATAGATGACTAGAAAGAATGAGTCACGATACGGGAAGAGCAAGATCAGAGCAAGGTGGATGAGAGAGGGAGCAATGTGAGGATGGCTGTCCGATGTGGGGAGGGGGAGGTGTCACATGGCGAGGAGGAGGATGGGAGGCAGATACGCAGAGAGGAGGAGAGAGGAGGAGAGCGAAAGGAAAGCCAGTCATTTCCCTCCAGAGTTTGCACCGTCCAGACAGCCCTGCCTCTTTTGTGCTACGTCACGACTGAGCAGGATACGCTGATGCCGACAGGAGGAAACAAGCACTCGTGTCTGCCAGAAGCCGGCTGCTCCATCCTCTCACTGGATCTTTCACCGGCTTCACAGAACCCCCTGGTTTCTCATTTTGACCCTCATTTTGAGCCTAGCCAAATCAGACAACAGGCTGATTCTGGGAATATACCTCGTCTTCTTCCACAGAGCAACTGACATCAGTGGCGGGATACAGTTTTGCCTTAAAGATGGAGGTCAAATGTGTTTCAGACCGGATCAGGAAGATTTACATCTCAACTTAACAAACTCCCTCTGTGAAGTTAATCAAAGTGATCTGGGAGCAACAGGAGCTCAATCAGACCTCGTCGCCAGCTGATGGATCGTCTTCAGGCTCTCTGTCTGACATGTTGGAGTAAATTTACCTTTTAATCAAGGATTTAGACATTGATGGTTAGTGCTGGCTCTCGTTGAACGTCGTGACCTATAAATCAGAAATGGTGTTAATGAATGTGTTCCCCAGTAAGGCTGACAGATAGGTACGTCATCACTGCTGACTCACTACATGGCCAAGAATGCCTCACTTCATGCCCTAAATTTAGATTTAAAGCCTCTAACTTTGATTTTGCCTGACAAGATGGACTACTGATCAATTTCTCTCATCAGAGTTAAAGGCAAATTAAAGAGGTTATTAAAATCTTGAAAGTTCTTGACACAGAACAGTCATTTTTCTACTAGTCAAGTTGTGTGGCAATATCACTAATGAATGCCTAAAACAAATTGGCCTTGTCCTATGAACAAGAACAACGTTTGACTTCATCTCTGTTGACTTCTTTGGACTACTGACCCAATCGAAGATTATTTTGGACATACAGGAAGGGAACACTACTCGTGTTTTGCTTGAAGTTTCTCTCAATATGGAATATCTAATCTCAAAGTGACCTCCAGACCCCCATCGACATGGTGGTGACTCGTCTTGAGTTGGAGCTTCGCTACCAGGACAAGAAGCTCCGTGGCGTGACATGGAAGCTGACACGATCTGAACATGGTTTCCTGCCAGAGAGCTCCTGGCTCATCGCGGCGCAGGTTATGGTGCCGTACCTGATATCAGGACTCGGAATGGTCTCTGCTGGGATCCTAATGGACCTTATGCAAGTATGAAATAAACTTTAGATATGTATTCTTCCTTTTTGGGGGATGATAAATTGATGTACAACGTACAGTCAAAATGATTCAAAACTAACTTTATTACGGTGCCGGTACACCCAGTATTTGGAAGAGTTTGGGACAAACAACTGAATTTGCAAATACATGAGACCTCTTCTAAAAACACTCATAAATGATAGGATGGTCCATGTTTTTTGTGTTAAAAAATGTTACAAGTTAACAGGAAATGTGAAAATATGACTAGGTGATTATGTGTTATTGGAAGACATTACTGGTAATACTTCAGCACCAACTACTGAGTCTTAAAAAACGCTATTCAAAGTAAGTTAGTAATCAACCAGTGGAACTTATAACAAGCTATGGAATGATGGTTACATTTAAAAGTAAAATAACAGAGTTATCTTAAATGGACAATGATGAGTAAGCAAATTTTTATGCTTGTCTAAATATTCAAGCGTACAAATGTTCTTGAATATGTACAAAATTCACACATTTATTGTATGAAGTTTTATTGTTTAGTTTAGTAATGTCTGCTGCTTAGTGCACTGTATGGATTTGCTAGTTAGTTGCTAGTTGCTAGTATTTATCCAAATTAATACAGCATTTGAAGGATATAATCTGATTGGATAAAAAAGACCTGTCTGTGATTGGCTGGTGCTGTAGCTCATTTACATACACTTTACCAATTAGCAAGCGCAGACACAGAGCCAAGCACAGTGCAGAACATGCAGGGAGAACATAAATGCTCTGATGATGTCTCACTGCGCACCCAACACAAACCGCTATAAATACTAATGTAAGTCAGCCTACTCAGCCTTTATAGCCGGGTTTTAGAGGTCCGCACTGAGCATGTGCAAGCTGAGCATATTATATTCTCTGAAAAGACAGTCTTTGTAGAATGATTACACAAATGCCAGGACGGCTCTGAAAGAACACGTTCCAAGTGAACTATTTTGAGTGAAAGGTGGCGCGTGAGTTCACTGTGCATCAGTTCTAAACCTAGTTTAACCTGACTTTACTGTCACAGCTACTGACGTATAAGAAATCCTAGTTAGAATACATAAACAAATGACACTTACTCTGGTGGGGGCTAATCAAATTAAGTCTGGTGGCCTGCCAGGCCTACAATTTATAGGGGGGAAAAAAAGAAGCAAAAAAAATATATATAGATTTTTAATTTATCTGAGTTTATCAGCTGTTTAACCTAAGAATTTCACTTTTCCTTGAGACGTTTCCTTTTTTAGAAACATATTCCAACAGCTGCACACATTGTTATCATTTCTACAAAAATAAGACCATGTTTACAGGTTTCAGGACAAACTAATTCATTTATGCCTATAATGCATTTTCTATTCAGGCCTGTTTCTGTGTCGGTCTTTCTCTGCCTTCATAGTTTTCATCCATTTGCAGAGTGTTTCCTTTTCGCTGTCCGTTTCTCCTCCCTGACTATCATTTCTTCTTCTTCTGCTCATATCTGAATAATTTAAAGATCTTGGACCTGCCAACACTCAGACAACATCAGCCTGACTCCCTGCATTATAATACTCATCAACCCAGAAAGTAGGCCACTGGGTTAACTCAGAATATCTTCTAGCATTATGACTTATTTGACTCCATCAGCTCCAGATGACTTTGACATAAAGATGTTTGGTGATTTTATGATTTTATTTTCTGTGTGTATTATGTTGCTCTGTAACAGTTTGAAATCCAGTTTCCCATGTGAATATGTGTTCCAGCACTGGGAGGTGTTCAAGGTGATAACGGAGGTTTTCATCCTGGTTCCGGCTCTTGTCGGCCTCAAAGGAAACCTGGAGATGACCCTGGCTGCTCGGCTCTCCACCGCTGTAAGAACAAACCGCTTTTCTTCTAACTCTAGTCATTCAGCTCCACCAACGTCCTGATACACCCTCATGGTGAGATTCAACCGGGCATGAAGTTATTACAGTATGATGAGATCAGAATTATGTCCTTAAACTCAGAATTTGGACTTTTATCTCAGAATTCCGACATTTTTCTTTGTAATCTGACTTTAATCTCAAAATCCAAAAAGTCAGAATTCTGAGAAAAATTTTGAGATAAAGTCAATTTTATTTATTTATTTATTTTCAGTTGCCTAAATCATCATTCATACAAACATAGCATATGGTTCAAAAACAATAATTTCCATGACATTGAAATAGATGTGAGTGTTTCCTGTCTGTTGCAGGCCAACACGGGCCAAATGGATGATCCAGACAAACAGTGGACCATGGTGTGCAGCAACCTGGCTCTCATTCAGGTAACATCCTCTGCATAGACGGCGCTGCATACTTCAACGCTTTGATCGGAAGATAAAGATGGGATTTGATGAATTGTGCAGGTCCAGGCCACGGTGGTGGGCTTTCTGGCAGCAGTGGCAGCCGTCTGCTTGGGTGCGATCTCCAGAGGAGGAGTAGAGCTGGACCAGGCGGCCGTCCTGTGTGCCAGCAGCATCACCACTGCCTTCGTAGCTGCTCTGTCCCTGGGTATGTGGGGATCATCTAAACCACAGATCTGTTCAGTAAACGGGTGTGTTTGTTTGGTTGCTTTCTGTTCAGAGGTCATCTCAGTGCTAAACATTGGAGCTGCCATGGTGACCATATTCACTCTGTGCATTTTTAACCCTTTGTAACTATCCTAAGGTAACCCTCCTGTGTCTGTCACACTCCTGATAACCTTTTACACATCAGCTTTAATCAGCTTGTCTTGGATTTTAGAAATGTTTTGGTCCATAGACACTTTGCATGTTGTTGTTTACATCCAGAAATTTTGCACACACACATAATGCTGGAGGGCAAAAACATGATACTTTGACTCCTCATCTGTAGCCGCGATGCCACGGTGGAACAGTTCTGTTAACTAAATGAAACCTGGAGACGAAGCTTCCATTCTTTTAGTGTAGTTCAACACAGAAAAGGGAAACGTGACGTAGAAAAAAAACGTTGAAAAATAACTCCAAACCACTCATATTCTTTTTTTTAAGTGTTGGCTATGCTACATGCAGATCCATTGCCATGGAAACTGACAACAACACCTCAATATGTTTCAGGATTCAACACCAAAAAACACTCTAGCATTTCCTACACAAACAACAGAACATTCAGTCCGTTACAGTTTTATGTTTTCAAGACTGAAAACATAAAACTGGATTATTATTTGGGATTATTAATAATCTGAACCCAGATGATCACTTCCCCCTCAAATCCCTCTTGCTATCATTTCCCTCGTTAAATGAATAATCCCTACATCTCAAGGTTTCATTTTGTTGAATTTTTCTACAGCTGGTGTTCTGTCTGTGCCAGCGTTGTCTGCATGCATGAAATGTCCAGATTTAAACAATAACATGCAACGTCGCTATAAATAAAATAGTTATGGCGGTGTAAAGCTGTACCACAGGTTTTATTTTAAGACATGTCATTACGACATTGCTTTGCTAACCAGGTTTTAGATTCATATGCTGGCAAAGATAATGAGTAAAGAAATAAATCTATTGATTTTATTCACTCATTGACAGTTGCAATAAATACATTCAAATCATTAGTTTTTCTGTTTTGACAGGAATATTTATAACTACGACTACAAAGATCAATGAAATCAGGCGGCATTACTTTGATCAACTCTGACAGGTTTTCACCAACCTGATAAAAGATTTCCCCAATTAAACAAACCACTTTTTCTGCTTTATGTAAACCTTATTTAAAAGTTAGACTTTTGTCTCTCCTTTACATGTGTCTCCCTCTCATGCAGGCCTGGTGATGATCGGAGTGATCATTGGCTCCAGGAAGGTGGGAATCAACCCGGACAACGTTGCCACGCCCATCGCCGCAAGCCTGGGAGATCTGATCACACTGTCCCTGCTGGCCGGGGTCAGCAGCACGCTCTACCAGTACAAAGGTAAGAGACTCAGAGCTTCCTCTGAACCATTCCGGATCAGACCACAAGATGGCAGCAACAACCAGGCTTCATTTCAGACAGAAACATGACTGCCCTGAGCTGTCAGTGAAGTAGTAGAGCATCAAAAGTTGATCTAAAATAATGATTCAGTTCAAGTTAAACCTGCATGTTAAACAGATTTATTATGCAGAGTCAGTTTAATTTAACTGTTATTACATAATACTAATAAAAACATTTATTTTATATTATATTATGAACACACCACAGCTTACATATTTATGGGTAATATTGCTGTAACTAATTATTGGAAAGTTAAGTGGAAGACAAAAGTATAATTGACATGTTAGAACTGCACTGACCCATATTCTGATAACGATGCTAGCGCAGATAAATAAGCTTTGTTTTTATTTTTATTTTTTGTTTGGTTTTTGTCTTTGTACCCTCAGACCTCTGGTACTTGTCCCCCTCTGTGTGCCTGCTCTTCCTGGCTCTGATCCCGCTGTGGGTGGTGTTGGCCCGACAGAGTCCACAGATCAAAGAAGTTCTCCGCTCTGGCTGGCAGCCTGTTATAGTAGCCATGTCCATTAGCAGGTACAGGCAACATCTACAACTGATTTATTTCAGACATGTAAAGCTGAAGCTGCAGCACTGAGCAGAAGGTTTTAACCTCTGCCTCCTGCTTCAGAGGAGTCAGGCTTTCTTGTAAATCTCAGTCAGTAGTTATTGTAAATACTTTAACTGCTGTAGGTGAAACCTGCTGTAAGTAACCTGAAGAAAGAAGACAGCGTTCTGAAAATGTTTCTGAAATAGACTGAAAATAAGAGGCAAAAAAAGCAAAGAGCTAAAAAAAAATCAACTATTATGACAAAAATGGGCTCAAAAGAGGTAAAATGACCCATAAGAGGTCTCATTTTTAACATCATACTGTACAATGATCCATTTTACCTCATTTTGTTGCAGTGAAACTCAGTATCATTTTACCTCATTTTCGACAACACAATATACTATGTGTCAAAACACAGTAGGTCAAATGAGTGATAGTTCAGTTTGATATTTAAAATGAGCAAAAATGACTCAAAGTAGAGTCACTATGGAAACTGGAGCTGTTTTTGATTTGAGTGATAATGCTTTATGTCCACGGTAATGGACAGCAGGAGGCGCCATGAGGCAAAAACAAGATCAAAAACTCAAAGAAAACTAGAATATATATACTTTTAAAAAGGAATCGTAAATAGAGCCATCTTAACTCAGCTGAGTAATTCTTTTAGTAAACCAACATTTTTCATGTTTCAGTTTTCATGAAACCTTATTTTTATTTGTGGAAACAGTTTTTCCAATGCTGTGTTAGCATTAAGGTCACATTAAGTTGAGATAAATGTAACAGAAAACTGTACTCAGATGTTCTACAATGCTTAAGGAAGTTATTAATTAATTAACTAATTAATTAATTAATGTCAGATCAATAAGTTTTAGTTCCTTTTGCCCAATGTAGAAAAAATTAAAATTGCTAAGAATTCCTGAGAAATAAAATTTTACAGAGTCACTGCATATAAAGATTAAGTAAAAATTAAAAAAAAAAAGAAAAAAAAATTAAGTACAGTCCAGTTACACAGTAAATTGACATGGTTCTGATTTCTCTGTTATTCTATAATTGTTCAGTTTTGGGGGCCTTATCCTGGACAAAACAGTGAGTGACCCCAACTTTGAGGGGATGGCTGTCTTTACACCTGTTATTAACGGTAAGGTTCTTTTCTTGTGATACCACTCCTCTGTTTTCCTCACTTTTTGGTAAATTGCTTGCCTTAGTTCTGACCTATTTTATTTCTGAACTGACAGGACTGATGCATTTAAAATGACTGTTGTTTTAAAATGCATTGAGAGAAATGCATTTTAAAACAACTGCACCGCAGTTGTTTTAACTGGGCACCGCTAACTAAAATGTTAGCTACACTAACTCTAAAGCACTAATCATGAACATTAGCTCTGCTAATGCCAAAGCGCTATACCAACAAGTTATTTAGTGGAAGCTAATGCTAAAGCACTGAAGCTTCTCCAAAACTTTATATTGTATATCGTTTACTGTATAACAACATTAAATGAAACAGTTGTATGCCTCATGAAAAATAATATATAATATTCGACAAAAAGAGAAAGCTGGGACCTAAAGGTTCAAAGCAGAACAGATTTCAATTATTTTCATGCCAATTTTTTGTCAGAGTCTTTGATTGTCTGAATATAATACTTAACCTCATTGTAAAATGCGTCAAACATTTTTGGAAAAATGAATATAATATTTAGCTAGAAACAATAAAAGAGAAAACTCAGAAGCTTTATGCATGCGTTTCCCAGTGAGGCCAAATGAGACATATTCTCATCACATATATGAGGAAATTTTTGAGGATATTCCGTTAATTTTGAAAAAAACACAATATCACGATTTTGAGGTTTTCCCATTAAACAAGAAACTCCACTAAAATCACACATGAATAAGTTTATTCAGGTGAAAATTCATTACGAAGCATGCTGCATCATCATCCATCTACCACTTCCTGCTGACTTTACAGTTTTCTATTCCAGTTTTGTGAAATACAGTAATTTCATTACGGTCAACAAACCACCTCACCCTAATGCGAAAACATTTGATCAAAAAACATGTTTTTTCGAAATTAGGGTGTTTGTAATAAGCTTATTTATTTTCAGAATTCCAATTTTCACTATTTTAGATGTAAGAATGTGGAACTGTTCTTTTTACCAGGCCAAGTGTTTTTTGTTTTTTGTTTTTCTTTTCCCCCAGAATCACTTTTGGCAAAAAAATTATTTCTTATTTTAAGAAGTTGACGACGTGACTTTTGGCTTTTGGCAGAAACTTACCACGGAGAGTGGAATTGTTTCATATGCGAGAAGAGATCACTTTGTACACCAGGCACCAGACTTTCAGAAGTCAGCTCAGGAATCCCAAGCATGTCATGGAGCACCATGATCAATCCACCCCCATGTTCTGCAGTTGGGAACTTCTCAAAATGCTCCAGTGCTTTTGAAGCCTCCTTCTGTTTACATCCCAGCAGCTCTACATGGTTCAGCATCACTGACTTCAACATGCTTTCATATTGGAGCCAAATGTTTCCCGAAGCATCGTGGATGACTTTAGATCTCTCTTTTGCCTCTCAGATAACATATGGTTTCAGTTCATCCCAGGATTGCAATTTAAATCAGGCTGGGGCAAAAAAAAGGAAATGCTTGAGTTGGAGCAGCATTGCAGGGTACAGCAGCTCCAGGCTGCGGCTCCTTCCAGCTCTCATCTGGTGGTTATGATTGTTGCTCAGGACTATTTCAAACTCAAATGTTATTTTTATTCCATCTTAATGGTAATTGCAAGTTTGATGCTGTTTTATTTTGGTGGCAATCCTCCAACACTGCTGGAGTATTAAGAGGAATAGTTACTGTGTCTGTAAAAGTATCTGCATCCCTTTAACTTGTTCATATTCTTTCTCATTACAATCACAAGTTCAACATATATTGGGAATTTTATGCACTAGGCATAAAATTGTATAATTGTGAGGAGGAAAGAAAATACAAATCAGTGTTCAGTTAATTTTGAGTCTCAGTATAATATCCAATTTGCCCCAAGTTTCTGGATCTTTCTAGAAACCTTCCATGCTTATAATTCAAATATTGTTTTGTTTGCATTTTTCAGCAAACTGAAACTGTTTTGAATATCCATAACTGGATTCAGTAGAGAAATTCATTTTCAGTCACCATGTCATTAAACTCATATGAGACCTATCTCAGAGGGAAACATTGGGATAGAGCTGGAGACACTCTGGATTCTTCCAAAAATGATTGCTGATTACTAACAAGATTAAATAAGTCTCCTACTAAAAATATTCATAAAAATCTACCCTGATTTTTATCTACCCTAATAAAAATCAGGGTAGATTTTTATTACTGATAAAAAAAATCTACCCTGCTCAGAAGAATATCAATTCTAGAGTCAAGACAAAGTTTTATATAAGTGCACGTTTTGTGATTCCTGTCCTGCAGCTGTTCTCTACCTGTTGTGGTTCTGTTCTGTTGTTCAGAATCTGTGACTTTATCCATAACATAGAAACACAATTTATTCTCCTATGGCAACACAGCTTATGGTTTATGTTTGTAACATTTTGGCACTAAGCTAACTCTGCAAAGCTGAGTGTACATTTTTGAAAATGTTTTTCATTTCATATCGTCATTGCTTTGGGTTGACAGTATGTTATCTGTTGCATTGTCATCACACTAAATTGTAAATAAAATACATTGAAGTTTGGAAAAAAGTGACAAAATGTGTGGAAAAACAAACACTTATGTAAGGCTCTGGAGTTTCAAGTTGGAAAAATGTGCTGAAGCACAAATGAAGGCAAGTTAAGGGGAAAAAAAGAGGCCTGTAATGGAGCAGTTTGGCTGTGAGGTGATGCATGCAGAGATCCTCTGAGTATAGGAGAGAAGCCAGTGTGAACCACTGATGGTGCTCAGCCAGAGTCCCACACAGCTGACAGGCCCTTTAATAACCAGCCACTCAGCCTGTCACTCGCTCTCATTTAGTTTTCACTCTAGTTCTCTATCCTTCCTCTCTGCTCATTTCCAAGTTTGCCAATCTGGTTCAAATTTCCTCTGATGTGCTTATAAAACCAGGCAGATTTTTTTTTTTTTTTTTTTTTTCCATTTTCCTAAAAACCCATCTGTCATTGTTAAAAGTTTGAGATCCTTGGAAATGTGTCTGACATAAATGTGTTAAGCTCAGAGACCCTTGTCAACAGCAAAATGAATATGACTATTAAAAGTAAGGCAGTGACGAGCTTAATAAATAATCTCAGACCAAATAAAGTCAGATTGAAAGACTAAAACTGCTGGCCATCTGTGGCACAATAAAACAACAAGTGAAAATGTCTTCTTTAATGCAGCTCAGACAGTTTTATGCAGATGCCAGAGTTTGACAGGTAATGAATTTTGCAGAACTGCAGCAGCGTTTACAGCTGCAGGCTGAGGAACCTGTCTCCATACAGTAACGCTCCACAGAGCAGGATTCAAACTGTTCTTTTAGGAAGTGTCTGGGGTCAGTCTTTGGATAAATTGTGATGTCAAGAGTTGCCTTTTTTAAATTCTCTGAAGTTTTTTTTTTTAATGGTTTATTCAGCAGAAATTACTGTATGCTGAAATGGATATACACAAACGCACCAATCAGAGATTTTGTGGCCAGTTTCTGATCTGTGATTTGTCAGAAACAATCTGAGAAACGTTACTGTATGCACCTCAGATTACATACAGTAACGCTCCACAGAGCGTTACTGTATGCACCGCTCTGTGTTTGATGCGACTCTTTGTCGCATCAAACATCCTCCAGTAAAAATGATGACAGCATATCTCATTCATACCACCGAGTATTAGGGCCATACAAACAAAAATGTAAAAATTAAGTAATAAAATTATGAAAATATTTATAACATTACATCAATAAAGAGTGGTACGAGAATAAAGTTGAAATTATATGAGAATAAAGTAATAATATTACAATTGGTAATATTATTTAATACTACACCTTTATTCTTATTATTAACTATTAACTAGAAAGTAAATGACTTCTCTTTATGCTATCACTGTAATTTTTTTTTTTTTGTTAATTGTATTATTTTTTAATATAAAGCATTTTAAACTGCATTGTTGTTGAAATGTGCTATACTGAAAATCCTGACCTGTCTCACTAAGTGGCTGTCTGCTCTGCCTGGTTGTTAGGAGTGGGTGGGAACCTGGTTGCCATCCAGGCCAGCAGGATTTCAACATACCTTCACTTCTGGAGCGTTCCAGGTGTTCTGCCCAGCAAGATGAGCCAGTACTGGCCCAATCCCTGCGTCAGCTTCTTCTCCTCAGGTAGACTAACTCTTCTGGGCGGTGTCAATGAGCTCTACGGTGTTTTACCACTGTATTTTTTTTTTCTTTTTTCACCTGATAAACTAGCAAGGAACTCTAATGTTGGTATTCCTAACAGAACTCACATGAATAAAGACATATTTTTGGTGTTATTATCATTTAATTGTGGTGACAAAAAACAGAATAAGACTGAATTAGAGAATCATTGATCAGGATTTTGTGATCGATGTATGATTTCCAGTTTTAACCTTTTAATACCAATCTTGGCTCATTCCAGTTTATCTTTGAGAAGCATATTACCCATAAGCAGGTGCCCAGCTTCTTCATATGATCTGAAATACTTGGACATAAAATGTAAAAAACCATAAAGAATCACAAAGAAAAAGAAAAAACACTACTGGCAATTGAGACATTGTTTTTGGTAAAAACAGAATTAATACAAGTGATGATGTATAATTTCATGTGGCAATTCAAACAGCCTGAAAAGTGAAACCAAGAATTTGCATTTTGCACTATTGGATCTTAAGAAGGTTCTAAGTAGAGCTTCACAATGTTAAAGGAAAAAATCAGTGCAAGAGACAAGAACTTTTGAGCAGGGAATTTTCTGAAAACTGCATTTACACTCAAACATGATTTTTTTCAGCTGATCAAAAGTTTAAGACCATAG
>NW_015114117.1:19643-22691 GCF_001443285.1 Poecilia latipinna
CTATGGTCTTAAACTTTTGATCAGCTGAAAAAAATCATGTTTGAGTGTAAATGCAGTTTTCAGAAAATTCCCTGCTCAAAAGTTCTTGTCTCTTGCACTGATTTTTTCCTTTAACATTGTGAAGCTCTACTTAGAACCTTCTTAAGATCCAATAGTGCAAAATGCTAATTCTTACAATTTTTTGACTGGTCTTAAGATTTTGATCAGGAGTGTATATATATGATTAACTGTGATTATGTAATTATTGAAATAATAAAAATGTATTTAGATAGCAATTAATACAGATAATACAGACTCAAAAAAATGCTATTTGTTGAAAACAAAATATATTCAGAGCGGTAATTAAGCCAAAGTTGTAAAAAAAAAATTAAATTAAAGATAAACATACCTTATCTTACCTTATCTTTAACATACGTGTAAATATGTTTTAGCCAAAAATCCTCAATAGGTATAGTTTTAGCTTCACCTGGTTCAAATTCACTGAAAAAAATGCAATGTTATTGCATTTTATACAATAAATAAAAAATAAAAAAAAAACGAATTAAAGATGTTTGAGTAACTGAATTATTTTGCATGTATTTCTAATATTGTATAAAACGGTTTAAGTGGTTAATTTGTAGAATGTGCCATTTTTTTATCCATTAATTGTCAGAATAATCAATAGATTAATCGACTACTAAGTAGCTGTTAGTTACACGTCTGGATTTATCTCCTCAATGACAGAAACTGTCCGTGTTTTTCATCTTGAGCAGCAGACATGGGAACATCAGGAAGATCAGTGGAGACTCAGCAAGGTGAGCAGAGGGAATAACGCTCCATCTTGTCTTTTGCGTTCCAGGAGTGAACTCTAAGTCGGCGCGTGTGCTGCTGCTGCTGGTCGTTCCCGGGCACCTGGTCTTCCTCTACGCCATCTCACTGCTGCAGGGAGACGAGGCTCCTGTCACCACAGCCTTCACCATCTGCTACCTGTGTGCGGCTCTGCTCCAGGTAAACTGACTCAGCTGCATGCAAACACTGGGCCTCATTTATCAAAATCTGGTATAGACGGACGGGGATGCAGCAACAATCGTATGACAAGGTGTATGTGTGAACAAAGTCAGTCCCGAAGGTGTCAAGAAACGGCAGAAAAGGCTCGTTATTTATATATTAATACATTACGAAGTGAACTTAAAAACCCCTTTTGCACCCATTTTTACAAAATACCAAAAAAAAAAAAAAAAAAAAAGATTTCCCATGAACCAGGTGAACCAAGAAGCAGTCATCTGAGGGTACGTCACATACTTTTCACAGGCCGATTAAAAATGGCTGCCACCACCTGTTACCCAACTGTGAGCTGACTGGTGCCCAGTGTTGGTGTTTGTTTGAGAAGTTTACTGCGTGTCAGCCACATTCTAAACCTGGAAAAGCCTCGGATAGTTTCCACACACACACGTATACATACAGTGAAATCAGTGACTGCTGGACAATTTTTAGTAATAAATCTCAGAAAACGGTGAATGATTTATTTAACATTGCTGGCTGAAATGCTCATCTCCACTATCAGGGAACATAAGCTTTATTTTTCTGTAAAATATTTGTTGCTCTATATTTTCTCAGTAACTTTCTTTGGTTTTCCAACCATTTTTCTTTTCTAATTTTATTGCAAAATCCAACGACATTAATCATTTGAACTTCAGTAACTTGCAACACATTCAACATATTATCACAATACAGCCACAGATTCCTGTGCATTTTATTCAGCTTTATTACAGTAGACCAATACAACGCAGTGCATAACTGTAAAGTGGGATAAATAACAAAAAGATTTTAAAATGTTTTAGAGGGGGTGTGCTGTGGTGGCGCAGGGGTTAAGCACAACCCACATATGGAGGCCTTAGTCCTCAATGCAGCTGTCGCAAGCTCAATTCCTGCCCCAGCGACCCTTGCCGCATGTCTTCCCCTTGTCTTGTCTCATTACCAACTTTCCTGTTGGTAATGAGACTATCAAATAAAGGCCACTAGAACCAAAAAAACAGTTTTAGAGGTAAAATTTGAAGTAGGTGGAAATGAGTTATAAGTCCCTTAAAGCGCAGCATATTACTGTTAAAATCTTCAAGTGTGGATACAAGTATCCACACTTCAAGTGTGCCATAACATGTATATAGCATATACATGTTATGCCATATGTTTTTCATATTTTCTGTTGGCCACTTGATGACAGCCTTTACTCAAGATGGCCACCATTTTTAGCACACAGTGTTGCCCATTTTCATGACTTGAATTAACCTTTTATGTGTTTAACATTAGCTTCCACTTATTTTCTTGTGTTTTGGTTTAGCATTAGCAGAGCTAAATTTATTTTATCCCTTTAGCATTAACACAGCTAAGTGCAGTCATGCTAATGACCTCATTATTTGACTCAGCTGTGTTGAAGTAGAGTTGCCCAGCCCTGATCTAATCGGTGAATTTAGTGCAAAATTAATTTTCCATGACATGGTGGCGTTCTTGAAAAGTGGTTGCTAACAGTTTTTCTTGTTTGTTTTTCAGAAAAGCTAGCCTCTGGGTACACCTGTGCCAAGTTATGTTCTTGTATCCACATGTTAAAGATCTTGCTGAAATAATTTAACATCTGCTTAACTATTAATAAAATCCTCTCCTCCTAAGGTTTGCCATATTGCCACTTTTAATACTGGCAAGATGTTATTGTTTTGGCTGTTCTATTGGGCACATTCAGACTCTCAGAGACAATAACGACTGTCAAAAAAACAGTTTTGTTATTCAGTTGTGGAGGCCAAAACTTGTTGTTCCTCAGTGACTTTAATAAGCTCCTGATTTCTTTCAACAAAAAGTAGTATTCAGGTACTCAGGGCAGCTGAATACAAATTCATGACACCCTTTTCAAATATTGAGTTGTAAAAAAAAAAAAAAAAAAATGTTGAGCTTTGAAGTTGTAACGTGACAAATTGTAAAAAAATTCAAGAATACTTTTTCGAGACGTACATTTCCAGTTGGGTATCAAATAGAGGTGTGCCGATCGATCGGTCACCGATCATAATCGGGCCGATTTTC
>NW_015114117.1:26900-34121 GCF_001443285.1 Poecilia latipinna
AATGTAACCGGTAGTGTTTATGATAAAAAATAAATAAATAATAATTATGTGATCGGTGTATCGGCCATCATGGGTGATCGGTATCGGTATCGGCAGGAAAAAAACTGATCGGCACATCTCTAGTATCAAATGTTATTGCTTGGTGTGGACCGATTGAAGTTTTCATAAAATCAGTATGGCTACTGATTTTAGCCATACTGATTTTTTTTTATCTGAAAAGTGAGTAGATAATAATACAGTGACAAAGTTGGCTCTGTATTGGTGGATAAGATTGCTTTTTCATGTCAGTATTGGCCAATCGCCAAGCTCCCAAAATTAAGGCAATTTGGAACAATTTATCGAAGCACCCATACCTACTAACTTTAACTCTCACTTATTAAAACCCAAAACGCAGCCTGCTCCAAACACTGTCCTTTTTTTTTTTTTTTCCAGGTAGCCATTCTTCTTTACGTAGCCGATCTCATCGTCCGTCTGATGTGGAGACGAAGTCTGGACCCCGACAACTTCTCCATCCCGTACTTGACCGCTCTGGGGGACCTGCTGGGAACCAGCTTCCTGGCCCTCTGCTTCCGCTGCGTCTCAATGATTCACAGTTTGGGCCTGTGAAGTTTTTCCCACTAATCCCTGAACAAACACTGAGATAACACCTGTCTTACTGCACCACTTTTTTTTCTTCTAAAGCAATTTTGAGAGTTTCTCCTGATCTTGATCACTGCACCAGTTCAAACTGAAGCGCTACAAACCCAGGCCTTTATTTTCACTCTCTAGAGGAACACCAGTCGAGTCCCTGCGGTGAGCGGTTGGCCTCAGTTTGGAGTTGGGTTTACAGAAAAGACTTACAGCTGCCATCTTTAGGCGGGCCGCTCTGTGCATGTATGCTGGAGGACATACAAGTTGCTACACAGAACAGTAATTGGATTGAATATGAGCGAAGAGTTCAGTTTGCATTATGACTCATGTGTCCCGGTACGTTAGGTCAAGTAGACGGGGATGTTTCTGTATCTCCTTTACAAGCTCTGATCTCATTTAAAAAAAAATAAATTTAAGAGCTCTATCATGACAGAAATGTACAACAGAAGTTATATAAAATGTATATAAAAGGCCATTGAGGAAGAAATATGAAATAAACCATGGATCATGTCAGATTCGTTCTTTAGTTGAAGACATTGATCACTGTTCCTTTTAATCTTTGTCCCTATTTGCCATCAACTTCATCTGGCTCTATTGGCTCCAGGCTCTACTCATTTTTCTGTTGTCATCCTTCTATGCTATATTTCCCTCCATAGTAACAACTTGGTTGAAATAAAATTCTTCAGTAGGTCAGACTTTTACTTGACCACCGTGTTTAAAATCCACTAAGTCGCCAACTTCAGAGTTTGTCACGCACTAAATGTTGCTTTTAAATCAGAGCCAGTGGTAGTTGTGACATTTCTGCGGTCTGTTTGTGGCTCTTGGCAGCAGCTTTGTGCTTCTCATACTGCATATGTCTTTCTACAACCTTAACCCCGTAGTGCCAAGCTTCTTTGCACAGAATGTACGGAGCATTGTAAGGGTTAGCAACAGAAGTGAGTCAATGGCTCACATCGTTCAGTCAAGTAGAGATAAATTTGTCTCCTAGCAGCTAGTTACTAGTAGCCTCAACCGTCTGGAGTGACAGAGTAGTCCTCCAGACGCTCTCACACAGTTTCAGGTCAGAGGGTAAGCGACCCTCCATATCCTCTACAGGAGTAGTCAACCACTGCTGAATAATCTATACCACAGTGAGAAGGTAAAACCTTTCTATAGACACAAAGAAGGAAGACTGATACGCAAAAGCTGTTCTCAGAATGGAAGGGCGGAGCAAAACTCAACGGAAGGAAACTTCTTGACTCATAAATGTTAAAGGACACACTCTTGTTTGTCACACACACCCTCTCAGTCACATGAAATGAAAAGTTTATTGTCCTTAGAGAACAAACAGTACACTAAAAGTCAAATCAACCACTTTATTTTTATCTGATGAAAGTGGGGATTTCTTCGTTAAGTACAGCTTCTCTAGTTTCTGTTCTCTTTGGCAGATTTATTTTATTAACAAGTTCCAGTGAAACTTTGAAGTTCACATGTTAGTGAACTTCCTCTGAAACCAGAAGCTGGAGCTTCTCTAAAAAAATCCATGTTTACTATCAGCCAAAAGAAGCAGGCAGAGTTCACCACTCCTCTGAACGTCTCCTTGGTAGCACCAAAAAGTGAGAAAGAATCTGATTGGATATAAAATTACTAAACAAGACAATTCAAGCTTATTTTACTGTACTTCTCCAGAAATCCAGTTCAAATGAACTGGACTTTCTAGGCCAACCAGTTCAATTAAAGTGGACTAAACAGGACTGGTTTGAATTCGTCCTTAATCAGAAGGAAGTCATGTTTTTGTAGAGTTTCTCCTTGTTCCAAACAAACCATGCTTCTATTTCGAAAGGTTTACATTGAAGTCATAAACGGAAGGCTTGAGGATTCAGAACAGGGTATTAGAAATAATTTAGCCTTTTCCCATCAAAGTGTAGCTACCAACAGAGCTTTGCTAAGACAACAATGGCCTGGAACTGAATTCATTTATTTTTATTCTCTCATTATTCTCTGTACTATGTAGAGCTAACCTTTTCCATTTCATTTAAAACACTGAGAAGTTCACCTATTTCACCATCATTTGAATATTTGATTTTTTTTTTTTTTGCTGTGATTTAATTAACATAAAAACACTAAATTAAGATGTTTCCAGCTTTTGTTTGAGTGTTGACATGGAGAGTTAAAGAAGCCTTGTAGTTCTGATTAAAATCTCATATGTTTACATACACTCACTTTCAAAGATACTCAGAAAAAAAATCCAAGCCAGTTCTTACTTGACAGTGCTGTGAAAAAGTATTTAACCCTTCACAGGTTTCTGATTCAGATGCTCCTCCACCACGGCTGAATTAGATGAACCTAAACTGGAACTAGGGCTGAGCGACAAATTAATTTTAGCGGTTAATCAAATTTATTTGATTAAATTTGATTTAATTGTAGAAAAATCTGGATTTTTTTTTAGACATGTACTCCTTGGGTTTCCGTAGTTCAGAGTCATGTGAGCTTCTGATTATTTGGAACTTGAATTCAGGTCAACTTACAGAACAGATGACTAACGCCAGTTTTCACAAATATTGTCATTTGTAATTTATTCTTGAGAAAAGAAGATGGGGAAAAAAACTACCAATTAAAATCAAAAATGTGGTATGGTTTTTCAGGTATGTTTGATACATGAAAAGTAAAAAACATTTTTCTATGTTTGATATGGCTCTGATTTTGAAAGTACGGTTCAAGATTGCCAAGAAATATGTTGTATATTTTTAGAAAACTTGTTTCATGAGGCATTAAAAACTGCAGAAATTTGACATCACACACCTTCCATATGTGTGGAGCATGTTGCAATTGCAAAACTGTTTGTTTTTTTTTGACAAAATTTTGCTCACATTTGTAATGGAAACACAGCTACTGATAATCTGCAGCAGTACTATGTGTGTGTGTGTGTGTGTGTGCGTGTGTGTGTGCGTGTGTTTCACCTAACCTCTTGTTCTGTGAGAATAAGAGTGGGGTCTTAGTTTCACTCTTATTCTGTGATAAATAGATCACTGCTATGTTGTGTTGTACCAGCATAAACATGTCTATAAACAGGGCTGGATGATTCAAACCTGAAGTTTATAATAGAATACCACCAAACAGTCATACAGGCGAACTGTAGAATTCTGGATTGTTCTGTTAGTCATTGAATCAGATGAGTTTTCACAAAGTTTTTTTTTTTTTGTTCCTCAAAAATGCTTGTGTTCTGAACTTTTACCAGGATTATATGTGATATAAAGAAGTAGTTTTTTTTACATGTGGTTTATCATCCAACTCTGACTTAGAGAATAGAGTGTGATTGTGTGATATTGAACTTGTTATATAAGTAGTGATGCACCAGTCAGTCACAGCCAGTGATTGAAATTTGCCATTTTTCCCTAATTGTCTCTGGTCAGTAGTTTATGTAGTGCAAACTAGAAAAAAATGAATCAAAATGTAAACAAACCCCCCCAAAAAATCAAAGCTCAATTCCTTTCATTTTCTGTTGGATTCAAAGCTACTGGCTGTAATAAATATGTGTTTGACACATTTACCCATTCATTAAAAAAAAACAAACAAAAAAAACAAAAACAAAAAAAAACGTTTTATATGCTATATGCTAAAGTGGTTACAAAGAAAACAGGACGTGACCCAGACCAGGAGCTGAAAACCAGTACAGGCCAGTGAAAGCCTGACTGGTGCATCTCCACTCATCTGTAGCATCAAGCTGCCTTGAAATCAAAATGAATGTCGACTGTATTGTTACTTAAATCTAATTTTGTTAAGTGTTTGGAATGTTGCAACAGTTTTTGCTTTCTGTAGGCAAAACTTTGTACTGAATTTAAATGTTGACACTGCCATATTATTATGAGAAGGCATTCACCTCAGCTTCCAGTGCTGTCTCATGTCTTACATGTAAATGGTTTTATTTTAATAAAAAACGGCCGTCTTTAAGGTGTGCTACTTTGCCACCATCACCTGAATAAGCTTATGAGGGTAGTGAAAGCCAGAACTGTAGAAAATTGTTTAATTTAATAAAGCATATCTGGTGGTGAGTGTTAAGTTTGGTTTTGAAAGTCTTTTTTTATTATTTTGGCCTGATCAAACTGGTTAATCCACAATAGTTTAAACTTTTTTTAAACGTCAAAGTTTTGTGATCACAAGTCAGGAAAACATCAGACCTGAAATTCAAATATCAAACAAATAATGTCATATTACGCCATGCAGACGCTCTATCTGCACCAATGAAAGTTTGCATGCCGCTTCTTTGACGTGACTCCAACAGAAGTGTAGGCCAACCTATTTTCTAAATAATTCATTTTATAACCTCTTTACCTCTGAGGAACTTTAGGACTGAACTTCCACAACAGTTAATCTGAAGCATTAAAATGAAACCGGTTCTTTAATGTTTTCTGTAAAAAGCAAATACGTAAGTTGGCTCAATACACTATGAAATATGTAGGTCATTAAGAAGCTTTTTCTTCAGAACCTTCATTTCTGCTGGCCAGTCAGTTTGTCAGCATGTAACACCTCCCAGCCCAACAGGGGCTGTCACTGGGAGACAGGAAGACATGTTCCTTTTATAAAAGAAAAAGCTGGAATCCTCAGCAATAAGATGATTCTGCTGGCAACAAATTTGTGACAAATTAGAAAGAAAATCACCAACGCAGACTTGTCAGCTCTCTCAGTTTTCAGTCGTCTTTAGGACAGAAGAGGATGGAACTAAAAGCAGGTGTTCTTGCTGTAAACTTTAGGTATCGTCAGCGTTGCCGCTGTGAAACTGAATTACGATCACTACAAAATGATAGGAACATTAAATATTAAAAAATGAAACCCTGAGAGGTGCATTCCAAAGAAGCATAGACCACAGATAAAACTTTAAAATATTTACTTAAACTGGATGATTTACTCCTTTGCAGGTTCAAAATCAATTACAGTTAAAGTTAGCATAAAATATCCACCGTGAACAGATCATTTCAACCATATTCAGATGCTTGATCCTCTCCCTCCACAAAGTCCCGGTAACAGTAAAATGACTAGCAGGGGATTTTTCTGGGCCAAATATCTGTTTTGTTGTTGTTGTTTTTTAACCAAGTTAAATGCGATGTAAACTAACCTGAAGGTGACAAATGTGAAAAATCGTGTTAAAAGCATCTTTTCTTGTTAAAATGTGTTATCCTCCTGGATTTCAGTTCATTATTTTCACTCAGTTGCATTAACTGAGCACCACCATGAACTGAAACGGTTCAGGAGGGAATCCCGAACATTCTTCTCTCCACTTACTCCCTCCGAGGAATCCCTCAGTGTTTCCAAGTTAAAACACACACACACACATGCACAGTTCCTCTAACACATTCAGGTCTGCCTCCTCCAAGTTGTGTAACTTTCAGACTTTTCAAGTCTTATGATAACCAAACCTCACAATGTACATCACAGAACATTTTAATAGAATATAAAAACAACACAAACACACCAGAAGACATTTAAACACCCGGCTGAGTCTGTTTGAATCTGAGTGAGACATTTAATTTGCCGAGTTTAACTGAAATACTGTCAGTATGTCATGGTTGACATTATGGGATGTTGATTGGACCGTTGCCATGCTACAGTCACTGACGTTTTTTAATACAAATGATTGCAATTTGGTAGTTTATGGAGAGCTGTTTCATTCAAAATTAAATAAATAAATACTGTTATTAAATCATTAATAAATATTCCATTAGCTAAATATCATCATTAATTTTTTTAATAGGTAGCTTATTTTATTATTATGTGTGTATTTATTTCAAGATATATGAATTTTGGGTTTTACTTATTTATCATAGCGGGTTTTTTGTGATGGTTTTATTTTATAAAGCTACTTAATGTATTTCCTGGACTTTTATTTCAGGCTCTTTTTATCAATTGCTCGTATTTTCAAATTAGGAGGTGAAGTTTTCTCTGTTCACAGTGACTTCACATAAAGTATCACAGAATAAAACACAATTATGAAATAAATAAAACTGCGATTGACAAAAAAGCTCCCGATTAAAAATATGTATTCTTTAAAAAAATTGATTGTGTTTTTGCTCCATGAGGACATTTATTTCTTTGATGGAATACTTATTAATTGTTCATTAATTGTTTAATTTTGAATGAAACAACTCCTCATATTACAGAGGAAATTTACTTTTATTTTGTCTAATTTAAGACCCGACAACAAAAACACTGACATTTATAAACTTAATTATTTGCTGCTTGTCTTAATATCAATGTGGGGCAATAATGAGAACAGACACTGTCGACTGACTTTCACAAACAAGATGGAGGCTTTCTATTTATAATTTGTCAAAACTATCAGGCAAAGTAAAATCTTCTTACAATTAAAAATGTTGGCAGCAACAGCAATTATTTGTCTTTATATAACCAGGCTGTTTGATTTTTTTCACCTCTATCCTATGAATTTTACTCAAAAGCAAACCTGCTGCATTGAAATTGGTTGTTAATGACACCAATGCATAATTGTGAGTTTGTGCAATTTTTTTTTTTTTTTTTTTTTTTTTTTTAAAAAAGGTCAAAAAAATTGGGTTTTACGGGTTTTAACCCCCCCCCGCGGGGGGAGGTTTTTTTTTTTTT
>NW_015114117.1:37201-54444 GCF_001443285.1 Poecilia latipinna
ATTTGCTTTTAAAAACACCAAAGCATAATTTTGGGTTTTTGCAATTTTTTTTTTTTTTTTTTTTTTTTTGTAAAAATGGTCAAAAACATTGGGTTTAAGTGATGCTAACTCCCACCTGCAGGTTGCAGTATTTCTTACTTCTACAACACTGCTCAGCCTTACTGAAGTCAGATGGTGATCAATGTGGCGAGTAACAAAAAATAAGCTAATTATGCAAAGAACAAAACTGTGTTTTTTTTTTTTTCTTCTATAGTTACATTTTGGAAGGAATCTGCAAATATTTCTTAAGTACAGCTACAAAATCAGTGAGTGATTGCAAACCCCCAAAAATGGCAAAATCCTGGAGGAACTGTCTACAGAAAGTTAACAGCAGTTTTAAGGGGCGTTGCATCAAGATGGTTCTCTGTCAGGAACTGGTTCTAAAAGCAGCAATAGAACAACAATGATAGCAACGCTGATCTTTCACTTCCTTTCAACATCTATCTGTTGCTGTAATAGAACAGAAAAACTGAAATGTTTTAACATTTTTAACTTCCTGCACTTGTGGACAGACAGAGCATCATCCTGCACACTGGACCTTTCAGTTCTTTAATTGTTTCCCAAAACAAATCATACAAAAATAACACTTTTCTTAAAGTTAAAGTTGAGGTTCAGCAGCTGAAGTAAGAAAGAACAAAAATATCCAGATTCTTTGGGCCTACACTACCCACAATGCAACTCAATGACAGATGACTGTACTTGTTAAACACTTGGACTCTTTTCTTTTTTAATGTGCAGTAAAATCCAATCTACAGATCCAGAAAAAGCCACAAATGTGTCAAAGTTTCCTCTTTTGGGTGCAGAAGACAGTAAAGCCCATTAAGAAGCTGTTTTCCTATAGTAAGCTCCAAATTATTCCTCCAGAAATTCCAAGGCGTTTTTGCTGAAACAAGTGAAACAAGGCGCTGCAGTGCAGAGAGCTGTAGGTGGATTTAACCCTTCGTCTGCCAATGCTGTCTCTAACAAGGGCGGCTCTGACCGGGGGAGCGCTGGGCCGGACCCCGCCATGACCACAGCTATGCGCTTGTTTGTTCAGCCCCAGAGTCCCGGAGCTAAATACGGGCAGGGAAAGATGCTGAGAAGAGAATTTCACTGAACTGAAGAAGACTACCAGATACCCAAAACATTTTCTTAATCTGAACTCTAACACTTGGTAAAAAAAAAAAAACAAAACCCTCTTGTCATTTCATTTAAATTATTTTCACACCTCGCTTCATACGACAATAAATACTCTGCGCTGACATACGTACATAAATTAAGGCTTTCCATAACAGCTCAGAAACAATCCGAGGAAAACTTCACAGTCAGCACAATCGCCAGCAAAAGAGGAGAACCGGCTCCTCTGGAAAACACTGGCTTTCATTTATGGCTCATTGATTCTCCTAAAAGAGGAAAGCTACAAGAGGATTATCACTGTAGTGGGCACAGCAGGAACGCTGGTGAGGCGCTTTTCACCGGCTCAATGACAACTGGAGTAATAGCAAACGGTCACAAAAAAATAACAACCTCTTTGTAAGAGTTCGTGATTCACCTACATCAGTCTGGAAACTGTCTGTCTGAGAGATTGGAGTTTGTTTCCCCCAACAGATAGGAATCTACGGAGCCCCTAAGGGGACACTGAAGAAAAATAAAAACACAAACTTTCTCATATGCACCAGATAGTATCTTGTGCACATGAGAATGTTTCTTTATTTCTTCCATGTCCCTGAAATCAGTCATTTCAACAGAAACCAAAACGTGCAAACTAATCATCGCTCTAAAGTGTGGATGGAACGTGGGATCCTCTCGTCTCTGTTAGTCATCGAGTCCTCAGATACTCCGGTGTGGTGTAGTTAAAGAGTAAGAAGTCCATGCGGTAGAGATTGAACAGTTTCTTCTGATAATAGGGGCTGATGTGCTTAAAGAACCGTGCTGCCATGTTGCCGTCAGTCCTGGTGCTCTTGCTAGACGTTGGGAACTGAACTTTACCCTCCACCCCTGCTAGCCTTAGCACGGCCTGAGCGTCAGGTTCCAGAGTTTCATACTTCCCCACCACGTCGTAGTGGATCAGACAGGGGTGGCAGAGGGAGTGCACCCGCTCCCAGTGCTCGTTGAAAGGCTCCTCTCGCTGTGTCCGGGGGTCCACCAGATACTGGATGAACTCTCGGAAGGAGACGTCGTTTCCTTTCTCCAGGGCTTCCGGTTGAGGGTTGGCCCGGTGCCGGCGGATGATCTTGGTTCCGTAGCGCTTGTGGAAGGCGGTGTTGTAACTACGTGTGAACTTGTTGCGGTAGGCTGAAACAAGGCGCTCAAAGGGCTCCCGCACAAAAATGAACTTGAGGTAGCTGCGGAGGCGCTGGTTTATCTCCGTCACGGAGAATTCAGAGAGCGTGCGGAGGTTACCTGCCACATGGGCCTCGTTAGCAGGGATGGCGAGAGGGTCGGAGTAACGGCCATTACTGGAGAGGACCATCAGCACACGCTTCCAGTTGGTGCAGGCTACCTGGATGTCATACAACAGAGACAAAGAGCAGTGAGATGCAATCAACCCTCTTTAGTTAGGCTGTTTTAAAGTTCTAGAGACTTCTAAGGGAGCATTCACACCAGCCCTGTTCAGTCCACTTTATCAAACTCTAGTTTGTTTGTCTAGAAACTTCAGTTTGTTTGGGGAGGAGTGAATGTGCGATCGAACTCTGATGCGGAACAAAACAGCAAACTCTGTTCTGTCTAAAAACCTAGCTCTGGGTTCGGCTAAAGTGAACTCTGATGCAGTCCAAATGCATATCAGCAGCAAGTGAACCGGAGACCACTCCAAAAGCAGGAAGCGGACTCTATTACAGGACATTCTGGGTAAACACAACCGCAAAAATGCGATGTAGTTTATCAAATAAAATCTCCAATGAGATACAGAAGTTTAAAGTTTTGAAGAGACTATTGGGGTGTGAAAATATTTGGGTGTTGCTTGGTTTCACTCATCCTTACTTTCTCTTCAAGTTGAAGACTCACTGTGCTTCTTCCACTCAGTATTCAATTAAATTTTTAAAAACTGTTCCATTCAGCATCTAATGAACAGAAACTGAAGATAAAGGAAGTTACTGTTGTGCTAATAACTACAGTTTAAGAAGAACATAATTCTTGTTATTATTTCTTATGAATTATGACAGCAAAAGAAAAAAGAAGTAGAAAGCAATTCAAGCGTTTTTGGTCCTTGATTATCAACTCTCTCCAACCCCACAAACGTGGGATTTATGCTACAGAAACCAACCTTGGGTACGTAGCAGTAAATAAGGCCGTGTTTGTCGTCCACAATGAGGTGTTTGAGATCCTCTGGCGAAAGCACCCGGCGCTTCTTCGTGTGGCTCAGACATGCCTGGTCCAACACCTTCCTGCGGCCTTGGAGGGACTTCTGAGCTGCCGACAGCTTCAGCTGCTTCTGATGAAGATGAAGCAGGTCGAGTGAGAGGAGGATCAAAAACAGCCTTGTAAACAAAAACAATGGGACGAACAGTATCCATCAAGGCCTGGTTGTTTAACACTTCACTGATAGAAATAGATTTTTTTCTGTCGTTATCATTTTCATTAGTGAAAGACAGAACTGCATATTCCTGTTACTAATCAAATTTTTGACTTAATTTTTGACTTGCGCTGACTTAATTTTTCTCCAATATGCTTGCTATTTCTTTTCTTCTATATGTAGATTTTGGAGGAGGTTTCATGAGGAAAAACTATAGCAAAATTATTTGCAAATATATCTAAAAAATCTCTGACTTTAATTGCAAAAAAATGCTAAAAACAATAAGGTTTAGAAGCAGCAGCAGTTCCAGCTGGAATTTCAGCCACAAAATACTTATTTATTTTTTGTCTTGTCTTGACATTTTAGGAGAACCATATGGAAGACCTGGTTGGCTGCATGTGCTAGGGGCTTTTTGCTCTATATAAAGGATGTATAATTGTTAAAACATTAATACATTGCGAAAGTATGTGTGAGAATCACACACTTTCTGTTATAAATATCACTTAGTTTGCTTTGTCATTACACAGTTTCTGTAATGACAATAAAGATTATTATTTTTTTTTTTACAGTTGTAATGCATACTGTACACATTAGCTATGCAACTTGCTCCTGGTTGGTCGTTTTAAGTAACATTAAATAAGTCAATTTCAAGATTTGTCCAAAACTGAGGCAACTTTTTGACTATGTCAACACTTTTGACATAGTCCTTTAATTGTTTTGTGGTTGCTGCATTTATGATAAATTCAGAGAAAGGTGTATATTTGTTGTCACCTGGTCTCCTTTGTAAAGGGTCTGTAAAGGACTTCTTCTACTTTTCCCAGGTCTGCTGCCAGTCTTCAAAGCCCGTTCTATAGAACAACAAGAAAGTGATTCATGAACAACTTATATAAGGAAAGCTTTTGAATAAAATATTTAGAAAATATCTGTTCTAAAGCATCTATCAGCATGATTTTAACACCCCAGTCATTTTTCTTGAAAATTTGTAAGAGTGGTTTATTGACAGGGTACCTATTAAGATGAACACATTACTCTAAGTGCTTGTGAAAAATACTAAATCATTTTACACTGCGTCATATTTTTCCAGTTCATTCCAAGCCAACTTTCCACCACTCTACTGCTCTGATTTATTCACAGGGGAAATCCTCCCTACTTCCTTTAAACAATCCATAGGAACAGATTGTTCCCAACAAACTTTGCCTTTTAAAAAACAGCGCTCTGACTTCTTCTGTTTAACAGTCATTTGCCCAACCCTTTTACCCAACAATAGATGAGACTTTTGTTTACAGAGCTGCTCTTACAGCTACTGCAGAAAACAGGAAGTTCTGAAAAGTAAAAGGCAAGAACAGAGAACATTTCAATTCATGTCAAACAAAAACTCAATTTTGAACTTAATATTTTGAATTGTGGTCAGACTCTGTCTTTTTTAATATATCACATGTAGAAGACATTAGTAAGCCTGAACACTTTTTTTTTTTTTTTTGCACAACCTAGTTCAGGATTAAGATTATTTATTGAGGTTATATTCTAAATTTCCTGCTTTCTGCCAATTGCACACCTCTATGAGTTACACCTGGACAACTACACAGGTATCAAATCACTTCTAATAGTATCCTTAGAATGAGAGGTATTTGTATCAACCAATATTTTTAGTATACAGCACCTACACCACTGATGTCTAAAGTGGGTCCTGGAGGGCCGGCATCCTGCATGCTTTAGTTCTCTCCCTGGTTTAACACACCTGGATCAAATGATGGCTCGTTAGAAGGCCTAAGAAGAACATTGACCTGCTGAGAAGGTTGTTGCGACCAAAAGGGAGAGAACTAGAACATGCAGGATGCTGGCCCTCCAGGACCCACTGTGGGCACCACTGGCCTACACTGTACTGGCAACCAAAGAGGAATGATGCTAATTAGCTACACCAGTCCATTAGGGGTTAATCACGCACAGATTTCTAGAGGCATTAGAGTTTTTCTGTGCAAAGATGTCACTGTAGTAGGGCTGGGTGATAAAATAATAATAATATATACTGCAATAGACAGATATTGATATTGTTATCAAAAGAAAATACGTCTGAGAGAATTTTGATCAATTCATTGAACTCCGCTCCAGAATCACATGGCATTCTGGGGGATGCATGGCACTCATGTGAGGTTACCATGTGAGGTTAACTTTTCATGAGGTTAGCTGGTCAACCTCTCACCGCCTAGCTGAGAAAGGTTTCTGACATTACCTAACTCTTTGGCTACTTAGTAAAAACCTGCTGTGTAATATGAGCAGGTACAGTTTAATTTTGCCTCCAACAGACTCAGGTGTACTTCACTTCTCAGAAATACCGCAAATACTCCAAGACGGACTCAGTGTGGTCGTCCGCCGGACACGTGCAGATATTTAACGACCGCAGACGCATACTTAGTGATGCACTAAAATAAATGACTTGTGATCTTTTACCAATTACAAAAGTAAAATCCTAGAACCACTAAAGCCTCACGCCACTCCATTTTTATTTACATTTTGTGAAGGAGGGGGTTGCGCTCTGTGTCGTTTCCATTGGTTCGGTGGTTCTTGGTGGAGCACCACCACAGTTTTCAAAGAGTTTAGATCATTTGACACAATGCAGTGTGAAAGTCAGTCACACCAGCTGAAAATGTAACAAATGTTGCAGTTTTGGTCCAGTTTTGGTCCAATCAAACCGCTTAGTATATTGGACTCTTGCAGAGTCCAATATACTAAAAGGTGTGAAAACAGCATTAAAGATCAAAATGCACTTCTAGTAAGAAAAGAGATTTGTTACAATGCTAATGATATCGAACAAAAACACATGAGGAAAAGGCAAAGAGAGGTAGTGGGTGAGGGTAACTTCAGGGCACAGCAGCGTGAAGGGAACTATTTTTTTATGATGAAAACTCCACATATTCATGCTGAAACAATATAAGCAATAAAAACGCTGTGTATATTACACAAGTATAAAATCCAGCTGGGGCTCACATGCTGTGCTCCCTGCTGACTTTACTGCATTCTAAAGGCATGCTCGTTTCACTGCTGTCAGAAGCCACACTTGTATTAGGTTATCATTTTAAACTGGAATTCCTGTGATAATAGAAGCACGTACTGCAGTACATGATTTGCAGCTTAAACTCAAGATGTAAATCATGATTGCTTCCCTTAAGTTAGAGGAAGAAAAAATCCAAACAAGCAGAAGAACAGCGCTAACGGTGACGCAGCAAAATGTGCAGCAGGTCTACTGTAGAGCGCTCTGCTTCTGCACTCTGATCGAGATCAAAATCCTCAATTTCCTTAACAGCAGTGTTTAACATACCTTCACAAAACACAAATAGACAGTCATCACGCTGCTGCCAAACTATTCTGAGCTTTAGAAGTTTTTAATGGAAGCTTTTGAATGTTTGGAAACAATATTTTGTACACATCTTTATTCTTGCAGAGACATTCATGTTTCACAGTTGCTTTATCAGACGGACAGATCCAGGTTACACACACAACCAATCAGGCATCAAATAATCCTCAGGCAAACTCAGGACCCTTCTTCAGGACGCCAGAAAGTAGATCAGAGGCTCTGCTTGCATAAATACCTAAATACATGATCACAGAATATGAACTGAGACTGTTAATTATTTGAGATGCATTGTCATTTATTTATTTTAATTTCAACTTTTTAAAATAAAAGGCAGACTGCATTCTCAAAAGCTCAACTAATAGTTGAACTAGTATACTTGAACAAGAGGAGTTGAAAAGGAGGTTCATGGATGCATCAGTCATACTGGGCAAGCATCATATCCCCAACTCCAACGTCTCTCTCCCTCTCTCTGCCAGACAGATTTACAGAGGAAGATACTTGGATGATATAGGTCAGTGGTTCCCAAACTTTTTCTTCTGCGCCCCCCCTATGGATTACAAATGGCTGTCTGGTTGATATGACGCGTGTGACTTTTTTGGGGGCAAAATGAATGTACGTAGCTGAAAATAGACACCAACATCGGTAGCCTACAAGGTACTTGTTAAGCTTAAGGTTCTGTATTGATATTAGCTAGTCATCTTTTAGCTAACATTACCTGCATCCAACAGCGAGGACTGAGGCAAACGTAGAGGACTATGGCAAATGATATAAGTTTTATGTGTGTGGGGTCGGTTGGACCCCATTTCTACATACAAGGGTTAAATTAAAGGAATTGAATGAAACCAAAATATTGAGTAAAATCTACTGAAAACTACTGACATGAGTGGACGCAAGGAAGATTGCTGAAAGAAACCCCAGAATGGACAGAGCATTAGATATTAATCAGGTACCACTGAATGATACCTCCATATTAAGACTTTGCATAAGAGCTCAAACCTTTGAGTAAAGTTTTAAAAATGTAAAGCAATGAGTGGAATCTCTTGGGTTTGCCATTGGGTTAAAAATGTATATAATCACTTATTTTGATCAATATTGACTTGTACAAAGTTCCTGAACTGTTTTTTTTTTTTCTAACATCACTGGCAATTTATTTACTCAAAAGTACAAATGAAATAAATAAAATCAGCAATTTAGTGCTCTTCAAAAATCTGGGGAAAGACAATCTCAACTGAAAATAAAAATAAGCTGCAAACTAACAAATAAAACAAGAACTACTAACGGTCAAAACAATGAATATGGGAAAATTATTTCAACTGAACAGAAAGAAACAAAGCTAAATACATTTCATATTTTCCTGTCAGTTCTTGTATTAGCTGCTCACAGACCACTAAGTTCAAACCTCAGGTGATTGAATAGATTAGCCGTGTCACAAAGTGTTTCTGATCTGCTGCTTCTCCTGTCTTCTTTCTGCCATTTTGCGCTGACTTTTCAGAACAAAACAACATGAAGGATGTGGGTTTCATCATTAGAATGAGGTGGAAGTGCTCATCAGTGGTCAAAATAAGAGCATACTTGTTAAGCAGAATATGCCAAAGTAAACAACTTTTGTTTTATGACAAAACTTTACTTTTGTGATCTCTTAAAGATCACAAAAGTGATCTTTAAGATTTATTATGTAATAAATCTTAATTGCCCAGGGCTATAAATCAATACTTTACATATTTTATGAACAGTGATGAAGTAAAGGACAGTAAGGCTTTACATTGGACATTGTGGAGGTGAAAATGAACAAAATAATGAATACATTCCAGCTTAAAACATCAGAAAATCCTTATTTAATATGAACGAATCACAAGGCTGCACAGTACAGAGGCCCAAAAGGGTCAGAATTAAATAACTACATCATTACATTGTTAAGTAAATGTACCATGAAACATTTAACAGAAATTTAATTACTGACTAATTAATCATTCTAATGATTTAAAGCTGTAGTATGTCATTTTTTTTTTTACACTGTGTTATGAAAGTATAATATGAGGCAGATAATCTGTGGAAAGAAAGAAAACAAATCAAGCTCCTCTGCCTTCTCCCACTGCTAACTACAACCAACCAATCAGAGCCAGGAGGCGAGCCATAGTGATGTCAATCATGTCTGTGTGCCACTGCCCACAGTCTCCTGCTTCTTCCTGTCAGCAGAGTCTGTCATGAATGGCTAGTTACAATGATGAACATGTAACAATGAGTTGTTTCTCTGCCATTTGCACATTTAGTAACACATTCATGAGTATGATTGACAGCATTAAGACCCTCCTTCAGGCTCTAATTATTTTTTGCCAGGAGCAGTGCATTTCTTCAAATGGCTGTGGAGGAGCTCAATCTTTTAGCAGATTATCTGTCCCTTAACATACTGTCATGACATGGTGACAGTTTTAGCAAATATGTAAAAACCATATTTTTTTTATGAAAGGTACATATTGCATCTTTAATGGCATGAATGGTCTTAAATAAATTATATAAACATCTGAATAAACATTTAATGACTTCATTGTATATTCAATTAATGATTTAATGATGTTGTTAGCTATTAGGAATGCAAAATATATACGGTAACGGTAGAAGCAATATAAATTTGACCTACGGTAAAAATCTCTACTGACTAAACGCAGTAATGCTTGTTGATTCCGACATCAAAACAGAGCAAGCAGGAAGCAACTTAGCTGAGAACGCAAGGGAAGAGGTCATTAAAAGGCAGGTGCAAAAACTTAAATCATCTGGACCTGGTTTGGATTTAACGTCCCATGGTCTTAGCGCAATGCTCAGGAAGAGTGCGACGATGTCACGGTCAGACAGGGGGGAAGTGGGGGTAGAAGCGCATGCGAGATAGGTGCGACCCCAACCAGGACGCATTCGGGGTAAAGTTCTCTGGATTCAATGGACCTTGTTTCTTAACCCTTCTGCCGTCTTACCGTGATGCTCAGGAGAAGCACGGCAAATGTCACAGTTGGACAGGGAGGAAGCACCATTTGGCAAGATAAGAGTGTGACGGTCTTTCCGAAATCACACACACACACACACACACACACACACACACACACACACATAAAAACTTGTAAAAGTGCACATTGTCACTCTGCTGGACTGAGCACAGAGTAAAAAACTTGTGGGGTTTAAACAACTCTGTCTCTTAGGACTGTGGGAGGGTTGAACACTCAGACCAGGAGCAGAAAAACGTAATCTGCAAAGTGTGTGGCAGAGAGGAAATACAACAAGCTATTTGTTTTACCATCTTAAAACGAAGCATGTAGTTAGCTGAGTACCAGCAATGCAGCTGACTACAAATTTCAGTCACAACACAGAATCTGACTCAAACATTCATTACAATAAAGTTGTTGCCATTATTTATTTATTTATTTAACTTTGATTTAACCAGGTAGTCATCACTGAAATGATGCTGCTGCCTATTATTGCCAGGTCTCCCTTAAAATTAGACTTTAAGGGAGACCTGGTAATGACAGACAGCAACATAAAACAAAAGTTACAAACAAATCCACAAAAACAAGAGTTAATCAAGTTTTTACTCATACAAATGTATACATTCCACTCAATTAGTATGTATTTTTCTGCATTTTGAGTGTGTCAATGTAAAAAGCAGACAGAGTACTACATAGTGATTATCACAGACCGCATCTCTTTCGGTCTGATGTGTTTTGTCACATGCACCAGAAAACCACCACTTCCTTTCACAGCAAGGAAGTAACAAAATACTGCCTGCAGATGAGCCCTCAATCCTATTAACCGCTTGCCCCAACACTCTGCTTTTAAGGGGTACATGTGGAAACTGGATGCCTGGTTCAACAGTCTGACTATCATATGATGTCACGCTGCTTCATTCAGAGACAAGAAGGGCTCCATTAAGCCTTGTACATATCAGGATAAACATACAGCACTTAACTAATCTAAACTAACTTCCCCTTTCTTCAAATAAAATGAAAATAAAGCATTTCCTCTTTAATAGAGATATGGATCGCAAACGAATGAGTCATCAGTAGAGTAAATATGGACATTTTTACTTAGCTGCACTGGAAAGGATGTCCATATAATGACAGCTTCAACAAGCTAATTTCAGTGTGAAAAAACACTGGAAGTGTCTGAAGGAGAAAATGGGGCACCAATAACTATCCCAGCAGGGAGACAGGACAGCAGCAGCCGTTTACAGTTTGGATTATTGTTTGTTAGACCTGGTCTTGAAGTTTAAAAAACTCACAACCTCCAGATGTTCCAGACCTCATGGTGGCAGCAAAATGGAGTAGCTCTGATACGTCTGTATCTAGTAAGCATCTTTCTGGAGGTAGCGTCTACCATGGACAATGGCTTCTCCAATTTCCATTCAGACGTTCCATTTCATAGTCTTTCTAGTTATTTAGGGAATAATTGTATTAAAAAAAGTAAAAAATTTCTATCCTGAAGGGCTCCATCTTCATTTTGCTAACCTTCCTACCAGTTCCTAAAAACACACCCACAAAAAATTCTAAACGTGTAAGCGTGACACACCGCACTGAACCACGCAGAGGGTAAAAAACTTGCAGATGGACTCTCTTGCGACTTATGAGGGTTAAAACTGACAGCAACACCATCGGCAATGATTCGTTGAAGAGAGTTGGATATTAGTTACATTTAACTTCACTTTAGGAAAAATAAAGTATTTTCAAATTGAACAAAATTGGGTCTCATGTCGCTAATTAGAACAACACAAGCAAACACTGTTTTTTTCCCCTCCTATTTGATCAAATGAACACTTCTTATAGATGAGCAACTCTGCTCCTGAGTCATAACATAAACCAGTTCATTTGTCGTTTGAAAGAGCCCCATCTTAAAGGAAATAAAGTCAGTTTACACTGATGTGAAAGACATCAGCAGCTTCAAATCTAATTTCCCTGGAACGTTCAAAGACTTCACTTTGATGGATTATGGCTTCACTGAGGGAAGACAGCCTGCAAGTGGTTTGTGGGGCCCTAGCCTGTTAGCAGCAGCATTATATACAGCTGTATAAACACAACTTAATAAGAAGCAGTCAGGGTGGTAAAATTTGTTTTCAATGGAGATTTTCTGTAAAGTATGACTGACTTTTACATATTAAGTTAAATTAAATTTGACAGATGTTTGAGTGCACAGTGCATTTGCTATAGGCTAAATGCTCCCAAGCTTAGCATCATTTAACCATACGGAGCCCTACTGATCAGTTTATGCGGCATAATTGATACTGCAAGCCTTTCTTACGGTGGCCGCCGTACTTTCTGCTTTAATACAAGCTTATAAGGTTTTTCCATGGACTATTGAGTTATCGCGGGGTAATAAGTCATCTGATTGTGTCTCTATTGTGTTCGTGTCTGAACGGTTTAAATGTCTGCTTTCTGTGCCGTTCCATCTGAGCCTTAACAGACATAAACATGCAGTAAATAAATCGATTTTCAATCAGTTTTTTGCACCAAAGAGTTAATAATAATAAACACGTTTTATTATTATAAAACACAGCAAACTAATGGTGGTAGAGGGCCGCACTGGGTTAACTCAGAGAATCTCATCTGTCCGTGTATCAGTCAACTCCTAACCTCTTCTTTGTTCTGTCACAATTATCGATTTTTTAAATTTTTATTATGCTCCAAACTTTGCGAGGACTGACCACCCAGCTCACCCGCTTCCTCATACACATAGAGCCAGCAGCCAGTCACCTTCCCATTCATACTTCATGACAGTCACGTCCACATCGACACACCCACCACCAGGTGTCAAAGCCGCTGCTCCTGTCATATCAATAATTACTTATTTCATTCATATGGCTCTTACAGAGCCTCTGTGAAAACGTGTTTATTATTATTAACGCTTTGGTGCAAAAAACTGATTGAAAATCGATTTATTTACTGCATGTTTATGTCTGTTAAGGCTAAGATGGAACAGCACTGAAAGCAGCCCTTTAAACCATTCAGACGAACACAATAGACACACAATCAGATGACTTATTACCCCGCAATAATAACTCAGAAATAGTCCATGGAAAAACCTTATAAGCTTGTATTAAAGCAGAAAGTACGGCGGCCACTTACAGTATTCAATTATGCCGCATAAACTGATCAGTAGATTATTGCGAGGGAACACAAAAGTATTGCAAGGGAACGCAAAAAAAAAAAAAATTCCCATGTCCCCTGTAGGGCTACGTATAACCATCCTGCTCTACAACCACACTTCCTGTTTTTCTTTCACAATGCAAAAGGCAGAGACAGATACTGCATCTTCCCTTCAAGGTTTTGTTTTTTATTTAATGATTGCACAACAAAGGAAGCAGACCAATATGAATACATGTTGCAAGTCAGGTTTTAAATGCAGAACAGAAATCTGCTTGTTTGCTTCCACAAAAAATAGCTTATAAAGAAATTAAAGCTTTTACTATGGTAAAAGTTTTAAGAAAAAAAAATAAGAAAGCCTCAGAACCACATTTTCTGTGAGTCCCCATTTAAATAAAAGAAGTACCCATGAGTCGTAGGCCTCTTTTTGAGAAATCAGCTATAAAATGACAAAAATGTGTTATATTTCAGGAACTACACGGTTCATTTGAATTGGTATCAAAATAAAGATAAAACACTCCAGAGGTCTAAAAATCAACACTCAGTCGCAGTAGATGAAGATAGTGAACAGTGAAAAATGGTTGAAAAAAAAAAATCAACCATTCCCACCTAAAAAAATGCACTTTGTGATGTGAATATCGAAAGACATCAGCAGCTTTATATAACATCTTGGAAACCACACAACAGTATCTGACCACCTGTACCAAGATTCATGGAAAAACAGAGAGGCATTGACGTCTTAGTGGGGTGATAATTGGTAAGTTATCAAATCAAATTAGGCATTCAAATTTCATTTTTTATCCTCTTATATCTCCTCATAAATGATGATTCTATCGCTGTTGCAATGAAATAAGAGTCACAGTGAAAACTATCCTTCCCCATGCAATCTGGGCTATCAGAGCTCAGTACTTCAGTCAAACATTGGCAGTTTCTCAGGAGCAGATTGGAAAATTTGGATGATGGGCATGTCCATCGAGTCATCATACCCAACAGAGTGTGTGGGTGTTTACTATAATCACCTAGTCAGCTTCATTCACCAATCACACAGCGAGAAATACATTTACCGTAAACCGAGGGAGTGCAGCGATGTAGTCTCCTATAAGGTATTCAGGAGACCCCCAAAAAAGCATGAAACAGTCAGGAATCACATTTGAGCGAAAAGTATGACCATCAAATAGCAAAGATAAGACGTTCAGTCAATTTTACAGAGAGGTGATGCTTAAGCTATGTTCACACTGCAGCCTGAAGTGACCCAAATCAGATATTTTTGCCATAATGTGACCTGTATCTGATCTTTTCATGACAGTCTGAACAACACAGATCTGATTTTTTTTTTTTTTTTAATGCGACCCAGGTCACTTGCAAATGGGGTTCTAAATCCAGTACGTGTCGAATCTTTTCAAATGTGACCCGAGTCTGAATGGCCAGGTCACATTCTGGAACAATTTAAATGAACCTTGTAGTTCAAACCAACCTGAACTTCACTGATACTCGACAAACGTCAGTATTCTGTCACCTGATATGCACAAGTGGAAAGGAAAACAACAGACATGGCTGACAATGAGGATTAAGTTAATAATGTGCTGGTTCCGGTCGGACAACAACTTCAACATCGTAAGATATGCTCCACCATTAGCATCCATGTTTACTTCTGTACTTCTGTACTTCTGCACTTCTTTTTTTTATGGCGGTTGGAAAAATACTGAGAACGTTACTGCACCCTCTACTGCGCATGTGGAACACTTTCAGGTCGTTTGCAGTTCACACGGGAGATCACATACAAGTTGCATTTGGAAGTGTGAACTTTTCCCTCCCGGAGCTGCTGCCTGGTGGCTGGTTCAGAACGAACGAATATCCGATACTAATACTGCTGTTATGTTAGACTTACCAATGTTTTATTTTACTGGTATCTTTTTTTTATCCGATTACTCGATTAATCGTAAGAATAATCGATAGATTACTTGATTACTAAAATAGTCGTTTACAACAGCCCTAATTGACATAATAGTACATTTAGCATAATGGCAATTAGTGTGGTAGCACAAAACTTCTCATTTCACATAAGTCATGATTACAAATTTTTCTTGATTTACAAATTACAGCAACTTAATGGCTTAAACCTCCAGTTTAATGACATCTTCTAATCCACCATGATCCTCATTTTGTGGTTTCAAGTCTAGGAGATCACAACGTTCAGCATAAGGGGGGACAATGGTTATGCTATGACTAAGAGGCCACAACCTTATGAGTTTGAGAACACACACTCAGAAATACAGTCATAGCCGGACCTGGCCAAACTGTTTAGATTCAAGTTTACAATACGAGGATAGCTTGACGCTTCTGTTTTTTATGTTATTTATACTGCACAAAAAAATTTGTTTTCATAGTTATTCATTTAAAATGGGGCAAGCTGCAGCAGGCTAAATGGTATCGGGTTTGTTTTCCCCCATATGCTTGAATAGATCGTAAAATAATAGCCAGAAGGAATAACATGTCTTCAGAAGTAGAGAACCTTGTTTTGATATCATACTGGCAAGAAAAATCAAAGCCCAGAACAGGAAGAGCAGCTGGGAAAAACAACCATTACAAGTCATCCAGCTCTGGCAGTTACCTTGTTCTTTAAAATGAGGTTCAGATTTGGTGGATCCAGTGGATGTGGATGTGCCAGCAGTTAGGAAATAACCACAACAGATCCAACCACTGTGGAACTGACAAGCACCTAGAAACGTGTCTGGATGCCACTCGTCTTTTATGGTCAGATGTCTTGGACTCGTCTTTTATGGTTTTCCAAAGTCGATAGAGGAACAGAAGTAAGTTTTCCTCCACATATTCCTCCACATATAAATGTAAAAAAGTGGTACCAATGAAGAACAGGTTGGATGAAAGTTAATAACGACGCTGCATTTTTATATTGTTTAGCACATTTATGTGTAGAAATGTAGCATTTGTTTTCCCCGTGCAGCCTCTGTTGTTTCCATTTTTTAGAACTTCCCACACTTTACCCAACTATTCTTTAATGAGCTCAGATCCTGTCGACAGCGACTCATTCATACACCGAAAGGATGCTGTGCTGCAGCACTGCTGAGTCAGGGAAACCACATAAAAGAGAACCTCTGAGGGGAAAAAAAACGGGGTGTTTTATCTCTACTATTGTAAGGTCAGAATGATATTAAGACAACATGCAATGCGTAATAATTTAGCGATAACGATAGGACTTATGACAGGAAACCACAGGTTTAACGTTTCTGCTCTGAGTTTATAGAAAACAGAATCCAGATAACTTTGCAACTAAGCAAAACAAAATGAATTAGAAGATTTCCATCTCAATTATAAGGTTTTATTTAAAAAAAACAGCTTTTCCCTTTGTCTAAGATAATGTTATTGCTTTCTAAACTAAAAAGCAATCACTTGTCTTTGCACCATTGAAAGTCAGACAGGATACTGATTACAACAGTTAAAATAAATTATTCTATTGAATTTATTCATTGCTATTTTCTTTTAGATAAAAAGACAAGAATATAAAAATCCCCTAAATTTAGTTGTAGCTTTTAGGTAAGGTCAATTAAATCAATAAAGTATTGAGAAATAGTCAATTAAATTCAAAATGTTGATGTTTCTTTGCTGTCCTGAGGTACTTTTCCAAAATGATAATGCTACATGCTAGCTGTTCTAACGCTAGAAGCTAACTTTACAACTAAGGCTGAAAACAATTAATCGGATTAAGTGTGATGGATAAATTACTGAAATAATCGTAATCTAATTTAGTAACTGAGTAATTGTTAACTGGAGTATGCAGACTATAGAAGGTAATTTGCTAGGAGAACAACATTAGTGCAGTAATTAAGCCCAAACTGCACCAAAAATATACATTTTGCATTTATGATTAAAAAAAAAAAACTTTGTCTGTAAATATATTCTACTCAAGACTCCTTAAGTGTTGTGGTTTTAGCTTTTTTTCTGTAAAAAAAAGGAGAAATCTTCTATTAAGCACATCCTATTATCCAATTATTAGCCAATCATCCAAAATCCAAAAATTGATCACCAGCTGATTCCTACAATGTACTGAGCTTTTCACATACTGATGCTAGAAGTACTTTTTTTTCCTGCAGATGTATCCTTTGATACAAATGATCAAGCGTAAACTAAATGCCATTTTAGGCAATATAATTTTTATTCTTTTTATTCTTTTATTTAAAAGAGAATATATTGTTAATGCAAACTAACAATTGAATGGTCAATT
>NW_015114117.1:59241-69309 GCF_001443285.1 Poecilia latipinna
TAGACACTTTAAAAGTGTTGAAATCAAATCTGACCGTGTTAATCTGGGCCTCCTGGATTTGCCGTGTATTTCTAATATTGTCTAAAAAGATCTAAGTGGCTAATTGAACAATCTGAAAAATGTGCCATTTTTTATCTGATTAATAAATTGTCAGAATAAGCGATAACTAAAACAATTGTTAGCTGTAACCCTAGATACAATTCTGATTTCTAAGAACTTAAGAAGATCAGTAAAGCTCCTGTATCACCTTGAAAACACTAAAATCCAATTCCAGACTTTTCCAGACTACATAGGAACCCTGTGGTAATGACTGTACAACAAGACATTATCCATGTCTGGTTACCGTCACTGTCTCAACTGACTGTAAGATATTTCTGCTACTATCTGACAACAACATTACTCTTGTGCTGTGTCATATGTTCCAGCTGTAAAACAAATCTATCATCCATAAACCAAATTACATTCAATCCAGAGCATTACCCCAAAGTGCTTAACTGCTCTCACAAGTGAAGGAGGAACCAAGCTAATGCTTGCATTCTTCTCTGTCTGAGGGGCAATGATTGCTTAAAAATTGTTAAGTCTAATTAAAACTGGCATTACTAATCCTCATGTAATCTTCTAACATTAAAGGCATTAAAAGCAACTGGAGATAAAAAGAAACTGACCACAAAAGTAGTCTTAATCAGATACCATCTTTACCATAATGTTGGCAGAGATACAAGCCCATAACTACTCTAACTTCTTAATGCATAGCTGCTCAATGGTTTTACACTACAGCTGTTTAATAACTACATGTCAACAGAAAAAGAATGTAATCAGTTATATATTCGACGTTGCTAGAGAAATCCATGTGATATGAATTACTGGAAGTTCCTAATCACATGCTGGACATGAGTTGTATTTTTTTGCTTGTAAGTCACTGGAGTGTTGCAGCAGGATGTTAGACAATGAAAGCAGAACAATAATAAGTAATGCACTTCCTGTCCAGTACTAAAAGAGTCACCCTAATTGGCATACCAATAGGTCACTGAAGGGGTAACTGCATCTTGTCTCTATAGCCGTTAACTGTTTGAGCAGGGTGTCGGATTCACCAGAAAACAAGTCAGAAGAAGCAAGAAGCGTCAACCAACATTGTCAAAGTGAAGCAGAGCTGTAGTTCTTTAGAAATTCCTCCACAGCAGCACAATGATGCAACACAAACCACAGGATTCAGCCAGTAACTGCCAGGACCGTTTTTCTTTTGCTCATTTTCCTGTTTCTCTTAACAGTTGGGCAACGTTACTGAAAGCGATTTCTTATCTGCCTCAGATAAAATGTCAGTTGGTAGCAAGGACAGACTTGACCTTTGTCTGTCCTCGTAGCTTCAAATCAAAATGTGCAATTGATTTTTACAGCGATCTGGAAGAATGACAAAAAGTAGAGGATGTAGGTTAATGCTAGTTTCCATCTCTTCTCATCCACCAGCGTTCTGCCAATGTGGATGGTGTGTTGAGGAGGTGCTGCTGTTCGTTTCCCAACCAGGCATCACTCAACTTTTAAAGCTTTAGCTCCAGATCAGAAAGATGGTGACTAAATGATAATACAGAAGCCTTTCCTTGTAAAGTGTTAACACTGATCCATGCTTCTTGATTAAATTGCAGTACCTAAAGTACTGGCTTTCTGTGCTTTAAGATCCCACAATTCTAATTTCTGGCTCTGAAGTTACAGACCAACAGATTTCATGGAATATTTAGTCTGTAAAATGGACTGTTAAGCTGGAGGAAAAATGTCTGGGCTTCTCTAAGATGAAGAGCCCAGTAAAATAAAGTTGTGGTAACTTAAAACAAAACACCCACCCTCTAAACCAAAACTAGAGTGGTACTTAAAAAACTCCAATACCTTTTCTTAAAAATTATTTTTTTTAAGAAGACCTAGTGGTCTTGGGGTTAGTCCACAATCGCTAGAGCTTGCAGACAAGGCAGTTGAGTGTTTTAACTTTTCATCAAACCATCAAACTTTCTAAGAAATGTTTCAATGGCAGGTACAATAGTGGTGAAACCACAAAAGCTCTGTCTCATTTGTTAGCGGAAAGAACATGGAAGACGGCAAGGAATATTGCAGTAGATAGCATCCATCCTCTTTTCCGTCTTTTGAGATCAGGAAAGTGACATGGGGCCAATCTGGCAATTACATAATTTATTCCAAGTGCAATAATCATTCTTAACCAAACTAAATCACAGCATTCACGTATGCCATGAAAAAATGTTTTATTCTAATACATTTAGAATTGTATTAGAATTAATTGTTGTTATTGTGATTGTATATATTTTTGTGTCCTTATGGTTGGAGAGCTAAAAGAAAAAATGCCACCTTGTTGGACAATAAAATGTTCTTACATTTTTGAGTTTTGCATATAGAGTTGTGAAAAACTCGCTGAACGTTTTTACACTTTGACATAAATCTATCTTATTGGGACTGGAAGAAACGCCACTGACCACCACCATCTTTTAAAGTGGGGACTGTGTTGCTAATCCTCCAGGAAAGCTAGATCAGATCCTTTGCAAGGATAAAGGACAAAATAGAAATCCTACCACTAAAATGTGATGCCGCTCTATTTTTGTTTATATTTCATCAAACCAGCAAACAAAAGTAAGTTGTGCTCTTGTTTCTGTGGTTTTTGTGTTGTTTCCTTCTAAGTAGTTTTTGGTGCAGTGCCACCGCAGGTGAGAAGGTGGACAGGATTTTCAAAGGGTTTGGATCATTTGACATGGTGCAGAGTGAAAGCGAACCTCGGCAGCTGAAAATGTAACACATGCAATTTTGGTCCCCAATCGAACCGAGACTACTGGACTATCAGGTGTACTCTAAGCATGTACAATTATAATTATTATATTATTATTATTGAAATATCACTTTTATGTCATTTTTAACAATGAACTCATTGTGCTTTTATTGACATCTTTCAAACATTCATCTTTGTGTAATTAATTTAAATAATGTAATAAAGTTCCAGTGATTAATTGACTTCTCAATAAGATTCCAATTTTTTTAATAGGTCTGTAGATATCCAATCTTAACCCTTGTGCATTCGAGGACTGAGGCAACTGATACACAAGTGATATGGGTGTAAGGTCAGTTGGACCCCATTTGTAAACACAAGGGTTAAAACATGAAGTATGCTGTTTCAAACTCTTCTGTCTAACTCAAATTAATTTAATTTAATTCCAAAACAACAACTGTTAGGCAAAATTATATCATTATTATTGCTAGTAGTATTAGTTATATTTTTCATCAGACTTAGTTGTTCTTTTTCTAGATTTTTGTTCATAGTTTTTGTGTTTGAGGCATTGCTTTTATTGGAGAATTATCCTTTGGTTATTATATCAAAAACTACAAATCTTGTTTTACTATGAAAGAAAATCTTCCTTTTGAAAAGGAACTTTGTTTATTTTCAGTTCCATTGGTCATCAACATCTCCACTGAAGTAATAACTGCATGTTAGTGTTTTGGTTTTTAGCATTCATGTTCCTGCTACTGCTCCGCTTTCCCCAACCTAAAGAAATTCACTGGTATTACCGTAAACGGAATAATATAATTTCCATTTTCATGATTTACTGTTTTTTGTTCTTTTCTCTCTCTCTCTACTAAAACCTGGATGATAAAAGTCATCATTCTTTTTGAAGGTCAATTTTGTACAGAGAATTCATAATTATTAACTTTATTTGTTTTTGTCCACAGTCCCAAAACATGACTTTTAGGTTGACTGGTCTCTCTAAATTCTCCTTAGGGTGACCCCGCCTCTCACCTGGTTGTTTGTCCTGTTTGTTTCTCTGTTGCCCTGAGGTTGACTGTCCAGGTGACCCCGCCTCTCACCCACTGACCGCTGGAGACAGGCACCAGCACCCTTCGCAAGCCCACAAGAGATAAGTGTGTTGGATAATGGATGGATGATGGTTCTGTTGTTTCATTTATTTATTCTGGATATTTAAAATGTCTTCCAGTTCCAGTGTTAAATGTTCATTAGAATTTAAAGTATTTTGGTCTTTGACAAAGTGTCCTTGCATTATTATGTTGTTACCATTATATGGTAACAGCATAACAATGGTCTTAAAAAAACATTATCATAACTTCTGGGACAATTTATTATCCAGCGTAATAATAATAATAGTTATTATTATTATTATTACTACAGCAAAATAATAATAAAGGAGGTGGATAGGTAAGCCCCACCTTTCCTATGCCCTCTCTTTAGTTGTTCACGAAGAGGGCAAACTGAAAGTGTTGTCTCACTTTGGCTATTCCTCAAAATGTTCTAACCCTTCTAAACTGCGATACAGTTTGCATACTCCAAACTGTATTGCAAAGAACTGTTTGGACGGCAGTAAGTGCCATGGATACAGACTCTTTTTGTCAGTAATGTATCAACTGATGCTAGAAATTAAAAAGGTACAAATCACCACAGCAACACAGAACCGAACAAGACATGACCGGTTGGTTTTGGTCTCACTTTGTGCGCATAAACAGTAATTACAGAATTGCCTTTGCTTTTTTGACATCCTGTGAACTAGTGCCGTCTAATGTGGCTCAGACCGGCTTTACGTGTGGTTTTCTTAGCAAAAAGACGAGTTCGAACATGCCGGGCAGTCAGGGCCGGAGCGTGTGGAGGTAAGTCAATGAGAGTGCTGTAAGTGTGCCGTTTGTAGGGTCAGCAGCATGTGGTTAGTGTTTTGGTGTCTGGCAATAAAAGGTGGTTTACGACAGTTCCAAAGTGATTTGGGAAACGGCCAGGTGTGGAGTTTTTTTTGTTTTCTTACATCAAATTTTAATTTCCAATCGATTTGACGTAGAAAGACACTCAACACGAAACCTGCTGATCAACTTCTCCACTGCTCTCCTCCTCCTTTCACTTTCTTGTTTCTTTGTCATGCATGCTTTAAAAAAATTTAAATAAAAAATGTTTTTCTCTTCGGCCAATTGCTTCTCTGCCATCAACCGTTACTCCTCAGCCGATACAGAAAGCATGCTATTGTATGAATTTTAAACATTTTCCTAACTTTAATAAAATAATGTCCATAAAACTCTGTGTCTCTCATTTAGACTCACTAGCATAATTTATAATCAAAGAATTAACATTTTAAAGTAAAAAATTAACATTACAAAGTTGACTTAAATTAGAAATAAATTATAAAACTGTAAAATGTTAAGTTATGTCAAATTGACGTAGTAATGTAAAAACTAAGTAAGTTGGGGCAACTTTTTAAACATTTCTCTTAATGACTATTTTTATTTAATATACTTACAAATAGCTTTCATTAAGTGTTTTGAACTTGGCAGTTAAAGTTCAAAACACTTTGTTGAGTCAAAGCAGCAAGAAAGCTCAACTGAGTCAAAGTGAGTGAGTTGATTTTGTTTTACAGTGTAGAGAACTTACATTTCTTGATCAATTTCTACTTCAGGAACTTTGTTGTCATTTCAAAGAAGAACATTTTATTTCTGTTTTTAGATTTTACAGTAAAGGAAACCTTAAAACTTTTGCAAAAAAGAAGATGAATACGTTTCCTTCTATGTGATGTTCAAATTGGGGAAAAAAAACAGTTTCCAACTTAATAACAACTGAAAAATATATCTAAAATAATAGTACAAGTATTTTTAGAGTAATATACTTACAAATAGCTTTCACTAAGTGAATGAAAGCCATTTCATTCACTTAATGAAGTGAATGAAATAGCTTTTCATTCACTTTTCATTGTTTTTTACATGAAAAAACTGCTTAAGCCAGAATTTGTAATTAAATAGTGGCTTTTTCTATTGGCCATAGAAAAAGGTCCAAAGAGCCACTTGCAACCTGCCTTTAAAAAACCTGCAGAAACTGTCAACCCGCCATTTGCTCTGCAGAAAGGGGGTTCAGCCGGAGACAGAAACAGAAGAGCATGAAGAGGAAAGGGGGATACAGCCGTGTGGAATGCAGGGGGTCTTCAGGAGGGACGAAGAGGGGGTTCTGAAAACATTCCAGTCTTCACAGTGGGTCTATTCATACATCATTTCATTCACTTTAATCAAACCATCTGTTTTACACCTATACTAAAGTGTCTATTTGTTGTTGATGAAAAATACAAGCAAAACTGACACTAAAAAAATACATCATACCTTATTAAAGCTCTTTTGAACATAGTCATCCAAAAAAAAGTACACTGTGTTTACAATAGGACAGTTATGGTCAGAAACAATATAAAATCAGGTATGCTGCATTCAAATGATGCTAGGTTGGAAGCTATGGAAACAAAACCGGCCAAGAAACTAGCCACTGATTTATGCCGAATTCCGACCAAATAGGAATCTGTTTATTTCCCATCTTGGCAGACCTGTGAGAATTGCAATCCCGGTTTACCTTTTTTTCTTTTCTTCGCACCAGGTGTGGCCTGCTGCAACTGTAGCCAATTGGCTTGAAGGTTCTACATAACTAGATCTTAACAAATGAGAGCTTAATTCAGCTACTGCTGCTTCTCTATCACTTTAAACTAGTGTGTGTGTGTGTGTGTGTGTGTGTGTGTGTGTGTGTGTGTGTGTGTGCGCGCGCGCGCCTTTGACATTAACAAGGCTTTCAGATACAAACTAGCTTACTGGATTTATTAAGCAGTTGAACAGGTGCACCTAATAAAGTGGCCTGTCAATACAAACACTTTTTCAGATTATCTTCTATTTCCTGCACAGTTTCTAGTTTTGTTGTTGTTCCATCCTTCGCTTTTAGAAAGTAAACCTACAATAACACTGCAATGCAACCAGACCCACTGAACTGTTTGCCTCAGTTGCCAGGACTGAACACGGTGGAAAAAAAATAACTATAAACGGGCTTTATACTTAAAAAGAAAAACAGCATTGTGACCTGGTCACAAAAAATAGAACATTTTCAATAGAAATATTTCTCTATAATGTCTGAAAGTTCAAGAAGGCAGTGTAGATGCATACCTGGTTTAGTGATGCTCTGGAAGTAAAGAACAAGAACGAAGAACGAGCAGAGGCACGTCGCCAGGAACAGACGTCCTCCCCTGGGCATCCCCATCATAAAGTCTGGCTCCGCTCGCGGAGCCTCCAACCCTACGTCGCTGTCTCGCAATGGTTCATACAAAACCGACCGACGTAGGATGCGAACATGCGAGGCAATCGACGGAACAGACGGTCTCCATGTATTAACTACCGGAAACAAACCTGAAATAAAACATAGCGACGGTTGGCCAGCGGAACCAATATGTAATTCAAGGTCCGTGAACGGCGCATAAAATTCAGCTCCAAGAGCGAGCCTTGGTCGGGATTTGTAACCAACGTTATTATTTCTAGCAAAAGAATTAACTTGTACGAAATGTAATATAATGTAAAGTTGATACCAGCGGAAAATAGGGGGCAGAAAAAGAGTTAACGGTCTGCTGTGTTCCGCGCATCTACAGTATGGTGTCTGAAGTTTGTCGAAGCAACACAAACTTCTCCTCCAAACATGGAGGGGGCACTGTGCCATGACGTCACACCCACCCACCCACTCCTCCCGCACCCCCCTCTATCATCTGAGCTGCATTCAGGAACTGATGGTGCACAGAAACTCGGCTCATCTTCTTTCTGGTACGCTTTAGTTGCTAAGCATAAGAATAATAAAAGTCCGGTATATTTTCACAACTTGACGTCTGAGTAGGAACTTATATAGATGAATTCAGACTCGGCCACAGTTTTTCAGCGGCATTTTCTTTTGCGCTAACTTTCTCTACAAGGAGAACTTGAAGGTAGCACCTTAGCCAAGCTCTTCCTGCATTGATATGTCATAAAAAAGCTCTTCTAGCCACTAAACAGAAGTGGTAAACGTCTGTAGCCGTCACTATTTCGTATATACGATAGTCAAGTGACTTCGAAATAACAATAGGCTTTGAACCAAGTGTAATATACATACATATTTTTTTCAAGAGAAATAAAAATTGATCAAAAACCAGACTTAGTAACAAATCTTGCTATTTAAATCCTTTCCTGAGCTGGATTCCAACACCTTTTGGCAGGCAACACCTTTTATTTTCAGCACCATTTGAATTAGAATGACTCCAAATTGTTGAAAGCAGTTGTGTTTTCTTGTGAGGCACTGATGTATTGACTCATTGTCCTCTTGCTTCTTGCAAATTCCGTGTTAAATATAAGACAAAATTACTGCACTCTAAAGTTTCCAGTTTTAGCTCAGACAGCATGTGGAATGCAGGCCTGTGGTTCTAAAACTATATCCAGGCTGATTTTCTCTGGAAAGCCAACTTAAGATGTTTGAAATGACAAAAATGCAAACATCCATAACAAAATCACAAAGACAGAATTCATTTTAAGCAATACAGAATTGACGAAAGACAAATGCTTGAAATTGTTGCATGGTAGACATGAGTAGGATGGGTAAAGGGCTGTAGAAATGCAAGTAGGCAAGTTGAATAGCCAATCAATAGCAAAAAGCACACCAGCATTAAAGCAACCCAAAGAAGAAAATATGCTGTCTGTACCTAAAACTAATTTGCTAAAGTCGGTGTCCAAGGGCAGAGGTTTGTGACCATCCATATTGGAAGTTGGAGTTTTCTACGTTTCAAAATAGACAGTCAAATAAAATTTAAGTATGTTATTCTGTATTTTAACAAAAAAAGTATTTTCTGCCCCAACCACAAACTTTAATATATTTTATTGGAATCCTTTATAAATGAACAGCACATTTGTCAAGTTTGAACAAAGTCTGCAAACTCTATGCAGAGGGATTTGAACCCAGGATCTTCTTGTCACAACAGTCCTTCGAACTGTGCCGTCATGCAGCCCCCGTCATATTCAGTAAATTAAAATGCTATTGAAATATTGAGTTCAGTAACTCAATTCACTAATTGAAACACGTTATTTAATTGATGTTTTCAAGCCAGTAGGTCTGTTATGATAGGAGGGGGCATTTATCATATTGTTCATCATTAATTGTGAAAAATGACATCATGATAAGAATTTTAATGCGTCATTGTCTCGATGGATTTTAATTAATAATCTAGAATAAATAAAATTGACCAGAAATGCCATTTGTGCCATTTTCTCCACATTTTGTTTCATGGGAGTAATTCAATCTGGAAAGACAGACTAAGAAAAAGGAACAATTAAAAGATTTAATGACAGCAATGAATAACGGTTCTTTGGCGCTCGGGCCCCGGCAGCTGATCTGAGCTGAGATTTGATGTGAACTCGAACATCCCGATAACCGATTAGGGATGCTCTCCCCCGGGGCCCGATACTGGTGGAGGTCTGGAAAGGGTGCCATCTTGGAGAGCCGAAGGATGTGGGTGGAGAAGGGGAGGTGGTGGGTTGAACGCAGCTGGGAAGCAGCCGACGGCTTGGGTGTGGATCCTTTTATGCTGAGCTTGATTGATGATTGGACACGCCAGGTGAGGTCCAGCGCTGAGGTCGGAGATGAGCATGACGCCGATGGACGAACGGAGGGGATGGAGTCTTCCAGGTTGAATTTTCGCTATTAGCTCCATATTAGTACATTTGAAAATGATTGAAGGTAGTTACTGTGTATGTTCTTTCAGAAATCGGTGTCCTGAAGTAGCTCATCTTAAATGGAAAAGTTTTTCCAACTTAGGTCCATATATGCTGTGTCATGAAGTCACAGCCATAGTCATGTTAAAGAAGCAATAGTTTCTTATCATCATTATCACAATAGTATCACAAAATATCGTGATAAAATTCTAAGTCCATACCATCCACCTATTTCCAGTTCCTGCTTACAATTGATGAACACACAACATGTAAGATTAGAAAATTACATACAGTAATCATAATAAAAATATTATGACAGAAATGTAGTCTTAGCACAAAGTATAATACCAGCTTAAAGATTATATATATATATATATATATATATATATATATATATCTATATATATATATATATATATATATATATATATGCAGAGGCAGTATATTGTACAACAGAACTCCAACGTTAGCGTCCATGCTGTATTTTTCTTCGAAATTCAGCCCACACGATAGTTACAGGGCAGGACTGAACCTGATTAAAGTCTAAAGACGTGGCGCTGAGCAAGT
>NW_015114117.1:74424-79122 GCF_001443285.1 Poecilia latipinna
TGGCGCGGAGCCAGGCTGGAGGATGAAGGCCAGCTGAGGGGTTACTGTGATGGCGCGAAGCCAGGCTGGAGGATAAAGGCCAGCTGAAGGGTTACTGTGAAGGCACAGCGATAGGCTGGAGGATGAAGGCTAGCTGGGGGGTTACAGTCTGGAATGAAACCTGAAATTGAGGGTGTAAAGGACAAAGGGGAAAGATATGCAAAACATTGACAAGATAACATTCACTTGCATGAGGTTGACCAACCACCACCAGAGAATTGCGCAGTGCTCGTCTGGCACTGGATGTTAGCGTAAGGCCAAGAGAATACCTCGAGACTGGTGAACATAGTCAAAACATAGACTTTTTTTTTTTTTGCCTCAAGGTTGCGTGCATGCAGGGCTTGGAACTACGATGAGCATGAAGAAAAAGCCGAGACTCAGAATGGGGATGAAAAACTGAGGAAATATACAGGCAGGATGAGATTAAGCTTGAAATGGGTGACTTGTCTAATAGCAGGACTGGACACAGCACAGGCAGGGAGACAGCTTATCGGCAATAGTGTTAAAATGACCAGATCGCAACAAGCAGGTATGCTAAATTAAATGATGGCGATAGAAGACATGAGACAGATGGTGGAGGTTTGGCTTATAGTTAAAACACGACAACTTATAGCGAGCGATGATCTGGGATCACTTGCAGAAATTACTCTCGGGAAACGGGTTATGGCAGTGAAACGAGTTAGAAAATGCTGAGGACTTGAGCTGCTGAAATGGATGATGTAAGCGAGAATTCATGGCTTGTTTAATTGATAAAGGTCTGGAACGATTGTACCGAGATTTGACATGGAGGAATTTTTAAGTCAACTTCACGATCCGTGGCCAGCAACTGAACAGTGTGTGACGCCTTGCAACTGAGGCTAATTACTAATTACAGGATGATTAATACGTTCTCGTGCGCAGAGTCAACTGGTAATATGACTTGTATTATCACACAGTCAAAGACAGCATAGTCTTCGGTTGACAAGTTGGCTGATAATGGAGCTGAAAAAAAATGCGGTAGCCGACACACCCGAGACAATGGGCTGCAGTGCGCATACGACTGCCATTATATGAATGAGTAATCCCTCTAGGCTGCCCCGACTCCAGACGAGTTAACATGAGGGCATGGCTTATGGGGCAGAAGGTACACTGCAGTAAAACACTCATATGAGGACATGACCAAAACGTTCAAGAACGAGGGTCCTACACTCTTTAGAACATGTCAGCGGGCTACAGGCCACTAGTCGACGAGCTGAAGGTGCTACATTGTATAAACTTTCATTATTATTCAACATTGCCTGCCTCCAACGCTTTGCTCGACTCAGTCGGTTAATTGAGGAAACTGTGCGAAGCTCTGCGTATTTCTGGTTGCTGCCATAATTCGAACACACACGGAGCTGAGACAGCAGCAGCAGGTCTCTTTAGCTGTCGCACGGGAGTAAAACCCGGTGAGAGAATCTTAGAGCTCGTATGGCGTTTAAAGGCGCCTCCCTAAACACGACAAGTCGATTCTTCAACATGCAGTTAAAAGCCCTCGAGCATATTGGGCGCAGCCTGAGTGGCCTACGAGTTCGGGAAATAATAGGCTAATTGAAATGCGGTTCGTAATAATGCGAATGAGACATGTGAATGCTACGTCTTACCCCGACAGCCCGAGACGGGCGTAGAGAGGGAAATCCGGAAAGGTGCTGACCATGGCGGCATGCGGAAGAGAGAAGCTGTTGACGTGGCTGACCCATCGCGTGGCAACGGTGTGAAGACGATGCGAGAGCGGCGGTGGAGAAATGGAGGGAGAATGAATGGTAAGCGGGGAGAAAAAGGTGACGTGCATCGGTGCGGCGAGACCTTGGCGGGCGAAGGAAGACGGCTTTGCTGCTTCCATCGGATCCTCTCTTCGTTTCTGTCGTCTTTTACGTGGCATATTTTAACAGGCTGTCTCCCCCACGTAGAGCCCCGCAGTTAGCTGGCTGGACTCACTGACTGTGCGGGAAGCAATTGCGTCGTGCGTCATGGCAAAAGTTAAAAGGTAACGAGGTGACGGGGCTTATTATGACGTTTTTCGAAGGTGGGTCGAGGAGTACGGGAAACCCCAGACAGGTGAGAGATAGGCGGGTGAGCCTGCTTGAAATAATCGAGGCTGAGGTCGGGAGAAACATCTCTTGCAACAGAGGAGCGTCTGAGGGGAAAAGAAAAGGCCAACGCAGGATGAGAGGTAGAAGGACGGAGAATCACGAAGCTGTGGAGAAGATGAGACGTGCTGGCTGAGAAGCTGTGGCGAGCAGATGAACGGATTGAACGCAGCTGGGAAGCGGCCGACGGCTTGGGTGTGGATCCTTTTATGCTGAGCTTGATTGATGATTGGACACGCCGGGTGAGGTCCAGAGCTGAGGTCGGAGATGAGCATAACGCCAATGGGCGAACGGAGGTGATGGAGTCTTCCAGGTTGAATTTTCGCTATCAGCTACATTTNACCTCGAGACTGGTGAACGTAGTCGAACATAGACTTTTTTTTTTTTTTCCCCTCAAGGTTGCATGCATGCAGGGCTTGGAACTACGATGAGCATGAAGAAAAAGCCAAGACTCAGAATGGGGATGAAAAACTGAGGAAATATACAGGCAGGATGAGATTAAGCTTGAAATGGGTGACTTGTCTAATAGCAGGACTGGACACAGCACAGGCAGGGAGACAGCTGATCTGCAATAGCGTTAAAATGACCAGATTGCAACAAGCAGGTATGCTAAATTAAATGATGGCGATAGAAGACATGAGACAGATGGTGGAGGTTTGGCTTATAGTTAAAACACGACAACTTATAGCGAGCGATGATCTGGGATCACTTGCAGAAATTACTCTCGGGAAACGGGTTATGGCAGTGAAACGAGTTAGAAAATGCTGAGGACTTGAGCTGCTGAAATGGATGATGTAAGCGAGAATTCATGGCTTGTTTAATTGATAAAGGTCTGGAACGATTGTACCGAGATTTGTCATGGAGGAATTTTTAAGTCAACTTCACGATCTGTCGCCAGCAACTGAACAGCGTCTGACGCCTCGCAACTGAGGCAAAACTCCTAATTACTGGATGATTAATACTTCTCGTGCGCAGAGTCAATTGGTAATATGACTTGTATTATCACACAAAGACAACATAGTCTTCTGGTTGACGACGAGTTAGCTGATAATGGAGCTGAAATAAAATGCGGTAACCGAGACACCCGAGACAATGGGCTGCACGGCTCTCAGTAGCTGAGTGCGCATACGACTGCTGTTATATGAATGAGTAATCCCTCTAGGCTGCCCCGACTCCAGACGAGTTTAACATGAGGGCATCGGCTTATGGGGCAGAAGGTACACTGCAGTAAAACACTCATATGAGGACATGTCCAAAACGTTCAATAACGAGGGTCCTACACTCTTTAGAACATGTCAGCGGGCTACAGGCCACTAGTCGACGAGCTGAAGGTGCTATAATTGTATAAACCTTCATTATTTAACATTGCCTGCCTCCAACGCTTTGCTCAACTCAGTCGGTTAATTGAGGAAACTGTGCGAAGCTCGCGAATTGCTGGTTGCTGCCATAATTCGAACACACACGGAGCTGAGACAGCAGCAGCAGGTCTCTTTAGCTGTCGCACGGGAGTAAAACCCGGTGAGAGAATCTTAGAGCTCGTATGGCGTTTAAAAGCGCCTCCCCAAACACGACAAATCGATTCTTCATCATGCAGTTAAAAGCCCTCGAGCATAATGGGCGCAGCCTGAGTGGCCTACGAGTTCGGGAGAGAATAGGCTAATTGAAATGCGGTTCGTAATAATGCGAATGAGACATGTGAATGCTACGTCTTACCCCGACAGCCCGAGACGGGCGTAGAGAGGGAAATCCGGAAAGGTGCTGACCATGGCGGCATGCGGAAGAGAGAAGCTGTTGACGTGGCTGACTCATCGCGTGGCAACGGTGTGAAGACGATGCGAGAGCGGCGGTGGAGAAATGGAGGGATAATGGATGGTGAGCTGGGAGAAAAAGGTGACGTGGATCGGTGCGGCGAGACCTTGGCGGGCGAAGGAAGACGGCCTTTGCTGCTTCCATCGGATCCTCTTGTTTCTGTCGTCTCTCTTTTCGTGGCATATTTTAACAGGCTGTCTCCTCCACGTAGAGCTCCGCAGTTACCTAGCTGGACTCACTGACTGTGCGGGAGGCAATTGCGTCGTGCGTCATGGCAAAAGGTCAAAGGTAACGAGGTGACAGGAGGGCTTATTATGATGTTTTTCGAAGGTGGGTCGAGGAGTACGGGAAACCCCAGACAGGTGAGAGATAGGCGGGTGAGCCTGCTTGAAATAATCGAGGCTGAGGTCGGGAGAAACATCTCTTGCAACAGAGGAGCGTCTGAGGGGAAAAGAAAAGGCCAACGCAGGATGAGAGGCAGAAGGACGGAGAATCGCGAAGCTGTGGAGAAGCTGAGAAGCTGTGGCGAGCAGATGAGCGGATTGAACGCAGCTGGGAAGCGGCCGACGACTTGGGTGTGGATCCTTTTATGCTGAGCTTGATTGATGATTGGACACGCCAGGTGAGGTCCAGCGCTGAGGTCGGAGATGAGCATGACGCCGATGGACGAACGGAGGGGATGGAGTCTTCCAGTTTGAATTTTCGCTATTAGCTCCATTTTTTAACAACTGAAGTTAACGTT
>NW_015114117.1:82617-86890 GCF_001443285.1 Poecilia latipinna
GTCGTCTCTCTTTTCGTGGCATATTTTAACAGGCTGTCTCCTCCACGTAGAGCTCCGCAGTTACCTAGCTGGACTCACTGACTGTGCGGGAGGCAATTGCGTCGTGCGTCATGGCAAAAGGTCAAAGGTAACGAGGTGACAGTAGGGATTATTATGTTTTTCGAAGGTGGGTCGAGGTGACGTCAGTAACGCGTTACTGACGTCGGACCACTTTTTTCAGTAACGAGTAATCTAACGCATTGCTATTTCAAATCCAGTAGTCAGACTACAGTTACTCTACAAAATCACTTTGCGTTAAAGTGCGTTACTATTTTCTTTTGTCATTTAATTTTATTTCCTCTATGCGTCTTGGGGAGCGACCGCCATTTCAGCGTCAGCAGCACAGAAATGTTTAACAACGATAGAGATGCGCATTTCGTTGCTGGATAAACAGGAACTATTTTGAGTTTCTGTCGCCATGTCCGGTTATTATAAGCGGTCAGTGGCGCAACTACTACTATTATTCAGGTGGATGCGAAAACATAAATCGGCGCCCCCCCTCCCACCCCGAAGGAAGGTTGAAGGAGCGTGGAACCCCCCCGCGCCCCCTCCCACCAGACGACGTTACGTGAAGGGTAAAACTCGCCACATTTACCTCGTCACGTGCGCGAGGTGAAGGAGCGTAAGGCGCGCTGAAGTTTATGGAAAAACATAATCGGCGCGCCGCCCCCTCCAGACGGGGTTTTGACGCCCCCTCTGGTGCTGCGCCCCTATGCGTTGCATGCGCTGCATACCCCCTTTTTGCGCCACTGTCAGTGGCTTTGGGCTTGTTTTGTTTCTAAAGTCGCCTGCAAATTTAATGAGTCGCAGGTTGTGCTTTTTGGGGCTCGTTTTTGAACGAAGTTACTCATTTGGGCTTGGAAATAAGCAGAGCCTCATAATAAGTCCCAGAATTTGTCTGTCATCCAGGTCGTTTACGTCAGACTCTCCCTGGCCATCATTTCCCGGATGATTCATCCCGCCATGTCTGTGTTAATATCAAGTTATTATATAACCTCTGAATGACTGTAACGCACAACCTGGAGGCTGGGGGTGGGATGGGGGCTTTAAAATCCTTCTTAGAGTTTTCCAGACAATAGTGGAACACACAAAGTACACATTTTTTTTGTACTGTTGTAACCATTAAATAATCTCCCCTTCAGTTCAACCTTAAAGGTGGAGAACCATAGTTGATGTTACCATTATAAAATAACTTGCAATTAAGTTTTGGTAAAGCTCAATGTAATTTTCACAGGTGGTGGAATGTTGTTGTAGCAGCTGCTGAAAATAACTTAAGAAGTTACTTTTAATGTGACTTAGTTACTTTCCAAATCAAGTAGTCAGTAATCTAACTAAGTTACTTTTTCAAGGAGTAATCAATAATCCAGCTAAAGTTACTTTTTCAAGGTAATTATGCCATCACTGTCTGGCAGTCCGACAGTCAAACAAAAGCAACTTTATGTTTCATGTCATACTTAATTTCTCTTTTCAGATGACTAGTTGTAATTTGATCTGAGATATCCTGGATTGTAATTACAAAAGTGTGATCTTTCAAACGGCCAATCTGGTGACATCATTTGAGAAAAATCGAAAGGCATTTCGATCCATCAAAATGTTATTGAGGACATATTGAATTGTTTTTCTGACCAATCAGAATTTGAATGCAGATATCTTAAATTCTTGACAGTCAAATCATAGTTGTTTTTAGCCAAAGCAAATTTTAAGACACCTGGAAAGTAATTACAGATAGTCATATGAAACTAATTTTATGTAAAAGGGGCCTGCCATACTCCAGGCAGGCCCCTTTCCACATATGTGCCAGGCAGGCATATATGTGGCATATGTGCCATACTCCACATATGCCACAGCATGAGAAACAATTTTATTAACATATTCAACAACTAGAAATACTTGAACTGAATTGAAATGACATATTGTTTACGTCATTCCTTAGTAAAAGTCATGGAATGAACTTTGTGGTCAAACGACACCCATTCCCTACCTTTGTTCCATTTACAGCCAGTCACACTGGGGACAGGCGGGTCTGGCACGGCGGGCGGCTCCTCCAGCTGAGGGCCCAGTCCGGCTCCTGGAGCCTTCCTGTTGTACGGTCCTTTCATCTCCTGGATCTACTGGGGAACACAAGGTTCTTGTAAGCAAAGACTAACTAGAGGTTTTCTTCTATTTTTTTATATGGAGCCAAAGATGTGTCCAGAAACAAAAACTTACTAAAAGCAGCCTGTGTCCCCAGGCGTCACTGTGACCTGCTGCTGCGTCCCCAGGAGGAGCTGACAGTCTGAGAGGAGCCGCTGCTGTTCACACAAACAGCTGCCTGTTCTGTTCTGATCTGCTCTGTAACTTTGTGTTCCACTGAGGAGAAGGAATGCTGTCAGGAAGACCAGCCTCTCAGATTTAACGCCAGCAGAGCGGTGCCGGAGGGCGGGCTCACATACCGATCACTTTAGGGAAGAGCTGCTACACAGGTGATGTTGTTGGAAACACACTTCTTACTGGAGATGGTTCAGAGATGGTTGCAAATCCTGTTTACCAAGTTCAGATCCAAGGTCCCAAATGAAGGAAACAGGCCTGTGAACAACAATGTAAAATTCACAACAATTCATAGGAATGTGCCAAAAATATATTGACTGTGCATTAAAGGCTTCCACCTGTATGTTTGCATTAACCCTCTTCCCCCCTGCTCTATATGAGGTACAAACACAAACCATTTCACTTCCAGCATTGAATAGATTGTTTTCAAGCAGCAAACAGGAAACTAACATATTATTATCCATGAGTCATGTTCTGCTTGATCATTTTAATGTTTCAACAAGCTCCTCTGGGCTAGAAAGGTTCTCAGTGATCATGCTTCAAATCAAATCAAAAATCTAATCAAATTTTATTTGTATTTCACATTTCAGCAACAAGGCAGTTCAAAGTGCTTTATATCATAAAAGCACAAAAAACAAAGTCATAGAAGACACAATCAGTAATTGAGACATTACATTTTGTCGTCATTGCACATCAGATTGATTAATGTTTAATTGATTTTATTTTGAAGGCAACTCTACACAGGTGGGTTTTTAGTCCAAATTTAAAGGAACTCATTGTTTCGACTGTTTTGCAGTTTTCTGGAAGTTTGTTCCAGATTTGTGGTGCATAGAAGCTGAATGCTGCTTCTCCATGTTTGGTTCTGGTTCTGGGGATGCAGAGCAGAACCAGAACCAGAAGACCTGGGCTTGGCTGTGACTAAGAGTGGGGATTGTTTGAATCAGGAAAGTGTTTGTAGCTGCAGTTCCATTACAAATGTGCGCAAAACTTTGCCAACATCTGGTTGTTGATCATGTGACTCATGCCATGTGACAAAAGTGTTTCCATTGTAGTTTTCCCAAATAAACCAATTTTGATACGGGCAAAAAACACCCATAAAAAACTTTTTTTTTTTTTTTTTTTTTAAATAAAATGGTGTATTTCCATTAAGCAAATTGGAAATGGTAGATTACGCAATTATATGGTTAATGCAATTATGACACTGACAGACAACAAAGCATGTGGGATGGATAAGATTTCTTATCAAATAAAGGCTGGCGCCTTTATTTGACAGGGAGGGAGCAGAGAGAAGTGAGGAACTGAGGATGGGAGTCAAACTCAGGACGGCGCCACACAACGCCCCTCATTTGATGCCATTTTTGTCATATGCATGAGCCAAAAAAAACATATCAATATGTTATTATTGGTGTTGTGACAACAACTTTTCAACGAGATTGCGTGAGCTGCACTTATAGAACAACAGGCCAAAAGACATCGTGAGAATTCTTTACTGGAAGATCCAGTCAGGCGGGAAAAGGGAGTGAAAACGGTGCAGAGATGAAGTAGGATGCCATGTTCTCAACCACAAAAACTATTTCTCTTTGTCATGAACAAAGACCATCTCATTACAAGATTATGAGATGGCTGTTGTGAAGCATTATGGCACAAATGAAAAGGATGAAAAACAATTATAGCTACACCTACACACTGCAACACAGCTAAGATTGACCAGATAAGTAGCCAACTGCCAGACCACTGGATACGTTACACTCAGGTGTGTGTTGTATCCACTGAGCTTCCAGCTGCCTGATCAGGAAGCATCTTTACTAGGAGCTGGGGCCTAATAAAGACACACATCAGATGGTTCTAACACAAACTTGGCCTCAACTTTCACAGTTTCTTTAGAACAGGGGTCCCCAAACTACGGCCCGCGGGCCGGATCCGGCCC
>NW_015114117.1:91919-165589 GCF_001443285.1 Poecilia latipinna
CCTGGTTTGATCTCATCCTGGCTGCAGTTGGTAATCTTCCTCAGTGTTTCCTCAACTGGTTTCTTCTGCTGAGTATTCGATATAAACATAATCACAATACAATACTTCGACCTGTTTGAATTCTGCACCTACGAATTAATGAAAGCATGAAAAAACTACTTTTAACTGATAAAAACTAAACTAAAACTAAACAATATTTAACTATTAGTAACTAATAAAAACTAGCAAAGAAACACCTAAAGCTAACTAAAACTAACTGAATTAGACAGAGAAAAAGTCACAACGAAATAAAAAACTATGCTGTAATGAAAAATATGAACCTTGGCTTCCAGCAGAGGGCGCTGCAGTCCAGAGGCTCTAACTTGTTATGCAGGGCCGGTCCTATGTTGTACAGGGCCTTAAGCAGATGGTTAGCATTACTTTATATTTCTAGCTATCTAGCAGTCTAAAATGTTATTGTTAGGGAGCCATATTACTTGCACACTGCTTTACCCAGATGAGAAATTAGACAGCCAATTTGTCTTTTAGTTTTATAGTTAGATTAGTTATAGTTTACCTTATAGGCTGTATGCATACATATTTTTGCTGTAAATGATATTGGCCACCTGGGAATAAAAATCACTGATGGAAAATTATTTTTGGGGGGGATTCAGTTTTGACAGGAAAATCAGCTTCACTGCATGATTTATCTAATAACTGATTAGTAGTTTTCATATTTCATTTGATGGATTGGTTTGCTTCTGTCTCTGCGTGTTTGTCTGCCTGGTTCTCCTCCTTTCACCTTAAGCTTCATAATGTACATTTGTTAAAACCATACAGTATGCTGCCATTTTGACAGTACCTGTACCTGATAAGTGTTTTAAATGAAATCATCACATCTGAGGTAGAATGATATAGGTGTAAAAAGATAAATGCTTCAAATTCAAAAACACTTTTATTGATCCATAAGGGAAATTAAATGTCATAAATGTTGTCAATAACTGATTTTGATTCAGATTCTTCAGCGTTAGAGATGGATGGATGAAACTCAGAGGTTATCAGAACAAACACCTTCTGTACCAGGATAATATGACAGAACAGAGCTAGCACTCCACTCTTCATTACCTCATGAAATTCATCCAAGAGCATGGGAGACCCACAGCGTTCCCTGAAGAAGCCTTGGGCAAAACAGGATGGGTGAAAATCCTGCAGACATGGCTTGAAATACTCTTAGGATGGTTGGAAATGCAATTACAGGCTAGGAGAATTGCCTGGGGGAAGTGTGCTGTCCATGTGAGCTGCTAAAACCTCTGCTTCAGGCTCCTTTATGTTGTTGCACTGAAACTGGCAGACGAAACTCCTGTAGTTTCACACCATGTGGTTCCCGACAACAGAAAATGTGATTAAACCTTTTCATATTAGTCTTTTCTCTGATTTCAGCAGATAAACTACAGGCAGCATCCTTGAGCACAACATTCCCCCACCAGCAGCGTGACAGATAAATGGATTTGCTTTATGGCACCAGAAGTTCAGTGAATATAGTTTTGCAGTCAAAGAGCTATGGCAGAGATTAGAGATTATTTCCCTCCTCTTCTCTGCCCCATCCCCCTTTTCTTCCTTCCAATTGATGGAAAAAGACCAAATCCCTGCTTTGTTTAAATGGTTGATGCTCGACTGTTTTAGATTACTGTCTGAATGGGAATTGTGCTTTATAAATACGGCTCACTCTGCAGCGCCGCGAGGCAGCTATGCCTGCGGCCTTTCACTATCTGCCAAGAAGCACATCGTCCATAATGTAAAGCCTACGCTTGATACTGTGGAGCTGAATGGTGAAAGAGACAGGAGAACCAAAGCCCTGAGACCTAATGATGCAAACACACTGAAAAAAAATCAACCACAAGACTTCAGTCAATTTGGCTGTAAACACACATTTTCAGGGCATGTTAGAACAACTTCTGGACTCAAATGTAACATTGTGAGGCCTGCCGACCTCCATGGACAAATGTTAGTAATAAAGTTTACATTTGAACCTTCACTCTTTAGTTGCACCTTTTTTGTCAGACTACTTCAATTTTATGTGAAAAATCAGCTCTCTGCTGCCATCTAGTGTTTGCATTTGTCCTTCCACATCAGCAGGGCATCTTCCTCTTCAGCCAACGACGTAAGACGCTGAATAAATATAATGTAGTCATTTGAGTTTATATTATTATCACTTTTACTAAAAACAAAATTGTGAGACAAAAATAAAAATGTGTCCCTTCTGTGAAAACATCCTGTAACTCATCTGTGTGAGTCTGTGGGGCTGGGCACACACACCCTGAACTTAAATGTTATTGGTCAGTTTACTTTTGTTTATTTAGCAGCTTGGCGCCCTTTCTGTAAGCTAAATGTTGCTAAGCTGCAAAGCTAGCTAAAACTGAATGAGTGGCCTGTTAACCCTGTCACAGTCCTGAGTGGGGTTCAGTGGACCTCGCATGAGCTTATTACCCTGTGCGCACGTGGGGTCGCACAAACCAGTTTTCTTTTCAAAAATGTTGGCTCAAAAGAGAAAAAATTAAGCAAATATTGTTGCATCATCCTCTCAGACACACCACCTGAACCTGGAAGCTCCTACTGTATATTTGTTAAAACCATACAGTATGCTGCCATTATGACAGTACCTGTACCTGATAAGTGTGTTTTAAATGAAATCATCATATTTGAGGTAGAATAATGTAGGTGTAAAAAGATAAATGCTTCAAATTAAAAAATACTTGAATTTGAAGCAGGCTTCGCTGTCCTGTCTAAGTTGTTCAGTATAATTTGTTAAAAAAAAAAAAAAAGAAAAATGAAAAAAAGTGCATCAGATCCACGGTTTGTTTGTGCTGGTTTTGTGGCCGCACACAATGCGCGTTGGAGACGTGACTGTTATTGCGGACAGTGATAGTAATGCGCCTCCCTCCACTAATATCCCACAGGCGCCCCTGGTGAGGGAGATGGTGATACTTTCTTAGTCAGATTTACTCAAAACCCAAAAATAATTATGAACAGTTTTCACTTCAGAAACGTATTTACTATGTTTTCCCACTCGATAGCAGCATAGGACCATCTTTAAAATGGATTCTGCTCCAATGAACCCAGCCCATGTTAAGACCTAATTAATTAAATACCTGCAAATATTTTCAAATAATATATATATATATATATATATATATATATATATATATATATATATATATATATATATATATATATATATACTGCTCAAAAAAATAAAGGGAACATTTCACTTTAATTTTGTGTGTGGCTCCAAATCGAGGCATCCATTGGTTAATAAATTTGATTTCCATTGATGATTTTTGTGTGATTTTGTTGTCAGCACATTCAACTTTGTACAGAACAAAGTATTAAATTATTAAAGGAGAATATTTCATTCATTCAGATCTAGGATGTGTTATTTGAGTGTTCCCTTCATTTTTTTGAGCAGTGTATATATATATATATTAATTTAAATAAATTACTAAACAAATTCAATTTTATAACACTGTGCATCACATAAACAATATATGCATTTGTAATAATAACATGGAAACACACTGTGAGACCACTCACGGCTCAGCTTATTGTAAATTTCTGTAAATGTGTTTTTCCTGTTTGTATTAATGTACTTGTATGTTCAAAATTGAAGGTTTTATGGTTGTACACGGTGCTATGCGCGGAGCTGCCGCGAGGGGGACGGTCTCTCCAAACGGCGAGACCCCACAGACCCTCTAGCTCTGGGTAACAAAAGTTAGCCTGGGTGGTGATACGGCTCACAGGAAACTGGTGGATCTTAAGTTTGTGAGTTAAGTCTTTCTGAACCGGCCACAGTTACAGTGATGTCATATTTAAAAGAAAAAATTATCTCAGTGAGCTGAAGAGACTGCAAATAAAGAAAAAAACTGCTTTAATGTGCCCAATATGTGTGACGTTTGTAACTAAAGTATGAATACCTGAGAAAGAAAAAAAAAGCTTACTGTTGAAATAACAGATGGAATAGTTTGTGTGTTACACACACAGTGTTGTGTCTCTGGTTCTAATGGCTCCAAAGGATCATCAGGTGGGCATTGCAAATATGTTAAAGGGGCAGTATTATGTACAATTGACAGTTTTGAGCTTTAAATCATGCTATAATGTTATTCTGTCATCAAAAACATATGCAGAGTGTTACTGTGATCCTTTCATGCATGTTTGAGAAATCCTTTAATCTCCTTTGGCAACCATTCAGCTGTGCAAATCAACTGAGTGGACTGAGCGTTGCCTCGCTGACAAAGCTCCTCCTCTGAGCTGCAGTTTCCAAGCTTCCACCTTACAGAGCATTTCCTTCAGACTAGCCAGCAGCAATTAGCAAACACCTGGTGCAACTGCACACCAGCTGAGCTCATTAAACAAGCTGCTTCTCAGTGCAACGCTGGTAAAAACATAAAGAGTTAACAGAGGAGCCATGTTGTGATGAATGGCACAAAGTAGCTGGAGAACACAAACTCTTCTATTAATAAATCAGACGTATTGAAGTTTAAAGAAGACAATGTCAGGCACTAGCAGAACCTTTTATTACTAACACTGTAATATGTGTTATGATACAGAAAGTACCTGCTTTACAAAAACAAAATGATACAATATCACAGGTATGTACAGTGTAGTAAATATATCATCTCAAATTGTACACAAAATCTTTACAATTATCACACATACTGGATTAAAAACAAAACTCAGACTACTCAGAACATACTCAAGACAGATTTTGCATAACATTAAAAGAACATGCCACAATTGGATTTTTTTTTCATCATCTTTACAAAGCCATGACCCATTTAAACTTAGTGCAAGTCATCTGTTTGTTTCATAAGTTCAGGATACATATTCTGTTCCGCAGTCAGTCTCAGAGAGCTGCCCTCAGATTCTTTTAGGTCAAAGGTGAACATGTTGCACGTTTCAGGAAGAAATCCGGGCGTGGCATTTCAAGTGTGTTAGAGTGAAAACTGGGCAGTCAACAATCAGAGCCCGGTCAAGGGTGTTAGCGCTTCCTTTGCTCTCTGCTGTGTTACAGCCGTTTCACCGTGACACAGCCTGCCAGGAATGCTCAGGCTAATTAGCATAGCCACCGGTGACAGTGGATAAACAGCTTTAATGGAACAGTAAGTTGTCTATCCACTTGTGTACACGTTTAGCAGCGTGTATCACAAGGCTGACTGATGGCGCTGAGACCTTCCTGATTGGTTGTTTTTGACTGGGAGCGGTGGATTTCTGCAGATGGCAATAGCAGTTACTGGGAGGAGGTGGAGGAGACTGATCTTTTCACAGATTATATCTCACAACATGGTGACAGTCTGAACAAATATGTAAAAAAAATAAATTTGGAAAGTTAAATACTGCAGCTTCGAGTTGTTAATGGTCATAAAGACACTGCTGTCTTCACGGACCCAATGACTTACATGAACGTGTTTGGGGGTGAAAGTTAAGGGGTTTTAAACAACCAAACATTCACAAACTAAGTCACTCAGTGTTCACACAGGAACACTGAGTGACTGTTTCTGTAATTCTGACATCAAACACACAGTGATGTTCATAATTTAACATCATCTGTGGGTCCTAAACTCACATGCACTAATCACTGACAACTCAGACTAAACCAGATGCATATGTTCCATGTAGAAGTAGCCAAAATCTGTGTAAATGTATAAATGAAAATAGTGGGAACTTTCTTAAACCACAGGTCACTAATTACACTTCAGTCTCTGAACGCGCGTTATGGCAGACTGAATCACACACCTCACAGGGAAACCTGTTCACCTCGTCTCTAAAGGAGCTCCCTGCCCATCTTCATGCTGACAGAGAGCAGTTTTAGAATACTACTTCCATTTTCCCAACCCAAACTCAGCCTGAATGAACACCATGCCATCATGTGCATTTCTTTAATCTCAACTGCCTGCCTTAACTCAGGCAGGGAAATCTTTTTACCATGATGGAGGACAGCAGCTACCAGATGCTCTCTAAAACATAAGAACTGAACTAAACTGCAAAACCTGGGTTCCAAACATTTGAGAACCCTGAACAATCTGCAGTGGCATGTCACACTCTCAGTATTATCCTGCTGCAAACCTAACGCCACACAGCTTTACAGAAAAAGCAGAGCTAGTCGTCATATTCCTGGAGACAGTGGAGTATGAGGGGGAAGTGGCGATGGAAACGAAGGAGCACAAGTACGGAGAATGTCTTCTCATAGAACATGTGTGCTTTGCTGTGTTTGCCTGGCCAGTCTCCATGATCATGAATTTGTGAGGTTTTTTTTTGTTTCGGTCATCTCTGTGCGTTTTATACACAAGTCAAAAACAAACACAATGCTGAAAAACAAAAAGAACAGAACCAACATGGAGATAGAAAATAAACAATATTACTATTGTTTACCATCTATAAACAATAGATAATATTGCCCGTCAATGGCAAGAAAACAAAAGCAAAGACCGAAAAAAGTTTAGGTGAAAACCAAAACGACTCCCTCCGTGGGTCGGCTGTAGCGGTGTGCGATGCGACACCCGATGTTCCCCGGCGAGTCGTTTGCTCTGTTGCTAATCGGAGGGGAAAAGCATTTGGAGAGCTACAGATTATTGCCCTTTACACAAATCTTGAATAACACGTTTTTGCTGCTAAAAATATATCATTGGAAAAACAGAAAAGCAATGAAACCAAAAATATTTGCAGGTATTTACATGGTTGTATTGTTCATAGTGTTTTGTAATATTAATGGATAAGTGTTAAAAAAAAAGAAGATATTTTTGGAAAGAGTTTTGCGAACAGGAAGATTTGTGTAGCATCATCTACTTCTACAGGAGTAAATAGTGACAGGCATCGGGGTTAACTGTTGTTTGACCATCACCACAGGCAGATCATGGCAGCTTGATATGAGTAGCCTGTCTTCATAATTAGTACCTGTTTATTGTGTCCAGCAAGGTTTGACTTTTACTTTACAAAGTGTACATATAGAAAAACACATACAAAGGCACACCATAGAGAAAACAGCAAATTTAGCATAAAGGACTGGATGTACATCATCAGTCTATGTCAAATATGTACAGGATAGAGAGAGCAACTGATATGTCCAAGCGGATCGAGTATGTTGGTCCCATCACACTGCGCTGCTCTCATGTTGTGTATCTGACTGACTCAGACCCAGGAACTTCAACCACATGTCCCTCTGTGTCAGAGTCAACGTAATGCTGAAGTGTCCCTGTCGTCACTTCCTGCAGGTAGGAAAAGCTTCCACACAGAACACAGTGCAGATCAGAAGCATCTCCCAAACCTTTTGCCGTCAAAGAATAAGAAGAGAAACGCCTGCATTCAGTTTGCCCTCCTTCTTTCACTTGTTTTGCCAATGCAGCGAGAATGAAGAACAAGGAGAAACTAGAGTGTAAACAGAGAGCGCAGCGTGAAGGCTGGCGGCTCGGCCTGGAGGGGCGGTCAGACTATTTTCTTAATGCTGGGTCTCTTAAAGCTGCCGGCGCTGCGCTGCTTCTGGACCTGACTGGCTGACCCGTGGCGAATGCGTCCTCCACTGGACAGAGCAGAGCTGGGGGACAGCTGGACATTCTCCTTATCCACACCTGGAGGAACAAAGAAAGGACAGATGCAATCTACCGAAAACAAAGCGTATGACTCCCGCAGTGCAAGCTTGATGACCTACATATAAAACATCAGAGGTTAAATTGACCTACGACAATTCCATCATAAGATCCTTTCATACTGTAAATGTTGAGGGTTAATTTAGCCTGGCAGGCAGCTAACTTGACCTTCTGCACATAGTGAGGAAAAAACTTCTTAAAATGTCCTCCTGCTGTTTTGGAGTCTAAACTGCAGCTAAATGTAGTCAGTTCTAGTTCTGCTGATGAATTATTCCCACTGTACTTTCACTTGACCCTTATAGTCATGCAAATAGTTTTAATAATTTATTTTTACAACTTACAAGTTAAATTTTATGGCAAAGTTAAATTCATGAGTAAGCAAGAACCTCAATCACAGCAGCCTTTCAACATAAAAGTTAATCCATGAAGCTGAAGGAATAGGACCAAATCATCTGCTGTGTAGATAATCCCATCATCTCTGCTTTGGCAGGTTGTGGAGGCGATCTGTGTTAGGTATGCCATCACACCGCGCAGCCCTGGAACTTTTACCCCTTTACAGTCGACTTCATAACTACTGTGATGGTTTACCATTTGTATTTTAGATCCAAAAACATTCACTGGTGAATCCAGTCAGTTGTATATTTTTTTTTTATCCAACTAAAAAAGAACATTTAAAGGTCAAGGCGGCCTAGACCAAAAGAAATATTAACCTCTGAAGCAGGTCTGACTGAGAGTGTGTATTTGTGTTTGGGTGGAGGGGGGGTCACACCTGGGGAGTGCTGTGATGTGGCCAGTGAGGTCATGGAGTTTGACAGGTTCAGATTGGCAGTGATGCTCAGCTGGCTTTGGCTGCTGGGAGGATACGGGGATGTGGGAGTTCGTAGTTGTTCCTCTCCTCTCTCTTCATCGGCTGTGGGCAGGTAGCTGTCGATCAACGCTTCCAAAAACTTCACAATCAGCTCAGCATAGTCTGGGATCTGTGTTTGCTGCAGGGACAGAAAAAAAGATAAATGCTTACATTGCAGACAATTGACCCAGTGTTGATTCAGAAAGCCATAAAAATATACTTCCTGTTCATCAGAAATGCAATAAACAATATAACATCAGCGAGAAAAAATATTCTTCTGCATGTGATCCACTTTTAAAGCCAAACAGCAGAATGGGATTTAACTCGGCCGTAAATGAGCAGCCAGCAAAAATGTTATTGTTTCTGTAACATTTCAAACCTAAAATTACATGATCTCATTTTTTTTAGATAATGCAATTTATCAACACTTTGTAAGAATACAAATGTTGCTGTGTTGTTCAATCACCAGACCTAATGTTCTATGAAACTTTCGTTTGGTTACAATAATCAAGTCTAACTCTCAAAGTTCATTAAAGACATTATTCTAGTCACCAAAATGGCAAAAGTTGTAACACAGGCAAGAACACAGTAGTCTGATGTAGTAGGTTGGTGGTTGTGGGGTGGCATAGTATCTGCTGACCTCAGCAGATACTATGAGTGTGTGTGAGTGTAGAAATGAAGTCAAAGTATAGAAATGTAGCTGAATACTGTGCAGTTACTACTCACTAAATTCTCCAAAGCAGAAGATGCATGTTTGTTTTCTGCTTTAACTGCATGTGAATTTGACAGTACATGCACTTCCTTCTTTTACTGCTATACCATCTTAGCCACACAAGTACTGCATAGCTCTAAGAATGCTCCAGAACAAAACAAAGACATAACAGGAAGAGGAAACATCCATACCTTAGAAAAAGGTCCAGCAAATCTCCACAGCCCATTAAAGCCAAAACCTGTTAAATAAAAATGAATGAGAGTCAGGTGACACTTAAGAGCTGACAGTGCAGACATATCCACTTCAGATCACATGACTGTAGAAGACGTTCCATCTGTAAAGGTGCGAAGAAGACAAAATGTCATACTTTGTAAATATGAAGGCTGGTACTGAGGAGGGGATTCCTCGTGGTACACCACGCTCTGTACAATGCCATGGACGGGGTTCAGGAGGTTGATGTCTTGGCACATGGACAGCACAGTGTTGATCTTGGAGTCCAATAAATTATAACTGAGGAGTGCACATATAAACATGTTACCTATAGTCAAAAGTTGACTACTGAAATGTGGCAATGTCACAATTAATGCTTGAGAACTTTGTGTTAGAGTAGATGTTAATACATGAGACTGGGATAGTGGAAAAGGTCAGCTTTTTGAAAAGAGCAGTGAAACGATACTATGAATGAGAGGAACAACATTACAAACGCATAGAAAAACTCGACACAAACTACAGGTCAGACAGAGGGCAGGAAGGGGCATTTCACTTTGTTCATTGGTAGTTTAAAGTGTATACTGAAAGTTCTTTAAAATGGTAGAAAAATATTTTCTGAGGTGAAACTGTAAATCTGGTTGTTGCTCTTGGTCTCTAATAAGCTGGTGAATGTTTGAAAGTGTTGAACCAATGAAAAAACTCTCCTAGAAAAAACACGCAGCTTGTGTGAGGTAACTGGAGGAGAACGGAGCCCAGCGGCTGAGCTCAAGGAGGTTTTGTTCGTTCAGGTGTGGTTAAAACTTGTTTATGGCTGTTCAGGCTGCAGTTGGTCTGGACATGGGGAGGGGAAAAACACACAAAATTATTTTAGCCTTGGGTGAGAGTCATCCAGCTGGGAAGCCAAGATTTCACCATTAACAATGTCAACTAACACGGCGATCTGCAGGGCACAGGTCTGCGAGGAAGCTTACAACCAAAGTGCCCAAATGATTACTAGATGGGATCCAGAATAAACAACAAAATCAGGTGGAAATTCAGTGCAGTACCACCATAAAACAGCAGAGGCAGCGAGGGGAAGAATGACGGCGACCGGGAGCAGAGACAACAAAGCCAGAGTCCCAGCTGTGACCTGGATGATGGTCGGTGGAGAGATTTACTACATTTCCAGAGGTATGAATATTTTTGAGCCTAATTGTATGTATAATTATTATTTATCCATGTTATCTTGGTAGATATATTCTCATAAAAATATCTAAAGATCTGCAGATGTAAAGATACATTTCCAAAATTCTCTTAGTAGTTAGCATCTCCAGGTCTGTTAGCATGTTTTCCATTCCAATATCTGCTCTTCTACCATTTAAATGATCTCTGTTCACTGAGCTGTCAGTAGTTCTAGGTTCTGACTCACCTGTGAGCCTTCAGTCTTAAACATGTAGCCAGTTTAATGCTCAGGACTGGTCACCTCCTCCAGGTCTTATTCAGTGTTTTTAGCCGCACAGTCTATTAACAGGGGTGGGAAACTCCAGGCCTGGAGGGCCGATGTCCTGTAACTTTACTTCAACACACCTGAGTCAAATAATGAGGTCGTAAGCAGGACTGGAGAACCTGACTGCACTGAGGAGGAGATTCTGCTGTTGGATTCAAGTGTGTTGGACCAGGGAGACATCTGAGAAATGCAGGACCCCGGCCCTCTAGGACCAGGATTGCCCACCCCTGCTCTGAAACGTTCTCCTCCGTCTACGTAATTAGTGGTTGTAGCTAGGGGGCGCTATTTTAAGGCGGAGCAGTAAGGAGGCTAGATAGAGGCAGCACCAGTATCTCTTATTTTGGAAAAGTAGTTTAGGAAGAAAAAGAAAGAAAGAGAAAAAGCAAAACCATAAAAAAAGACAACAGTTTTTCTTTTTACTGTATACAAATTAGGGTGAGAGAAAGCCTAACTTTAATGAGCTAGCACAGCGTGGAACGTGAAAATGGAACTCAAAAACAAGCATCTCCGGTCAAAAGTCAAGTTCATGGCTAAGGTCATTTTAAGTGCATGAACGGATCAAGTGAGAAACACAGTATTTAGAACTTACACGACTGGAAAAACTTTAGGAAACACAACACTAGCTTCGGCTAAGTACTCGTACAAAATCCGTTGGTCAAAGTCATCTGTGGTGTACTTAACCTGGGTTGCCTGAGGAAGAGAAGAAGAACTTGAAAAGCACAGTCACAGTTTGGAGGTACCACATCGTCTCTACAAGGACTGAGCTTGAGAACTCACCAGCACAGTGAGCAGCAGAGCCTGGATTTTGGGGTCAGTCAGCACCTCCTCATCCAGCAGAACATTAGACTCTGATACAGACACCTTTCGCAGGTGAGAATTTCCAATTCTTTGTGTCTCTTTACCAGTAACAATAAAGATCAGAATTACAAACTGCTTGTTTAGAAAACAAAAAAACTAGAAAACACACAAAAGCCAAATCCACATCGAAAGCAGAGTGACGCATTCTTTTATAATACTGGATGAATTTTGCTAAGACAGAACAGATCACTGCATTTCTGTCAAGTCAGAGTATGCCCACAAGTGTTTGTTTTAAGAACAGCTTCAAATATCGCTGGGCCTCATGGGTTGAAGTGTAAGCCCCAAGTGGGTGAGTCAATAGAAAGTAAATGTATTTTTTGTCAGACGTCTTAAGCTGCCGATGTGGAATTGTGTTCAGTTTATCCGTTTTGTTACCGATCTCATAGTCATTTTCTGCTACACGCCTCATCTTCGGGGGGGTGGTCATCCCCGCCTCCATCTCTGGCCTTTTTGGTGCTTTGGAGTCTGATATGAGATGATCAAAGCTCTTCCTGGTACCTGGAACAGACAGTGAATACATTAGACAACCCAACTGAAGAGCCACATAGATTCAATTAGATATAAGTTATATATAATATACATCTACACAAATATACATATATGTACTTTGCATGTAAGATCATTTTATTCATGTAGCATATTTTCAGCAACAAAGTGCTTTAGATGGATTAGAAGGAAATACAAAAAACAGGGTATTACTTTAGTTAAAGTATAAAACTACATATTGCTTCCGCATGTTTAATAAGAATAAGTCGTCCATATTTTATAAACTAACAGAGGTTTCTCTGGTTCTGATAAAACTAGATGTTGGTTCCAGTTGTTCTGGGTTGTTAAGTAGATCTTAAGTTTATTCTAGATTTGTAAACTAACAGTTTCTTCAGGTCTTGTTCCAATATTAAAAGTATAAAACTAAATGTTGGTCTAAAGCAATAAGTACTCCGCAATTTCTAAAAGCAATACAACAAATTAACACAAAATTAAGTTTTTAAATGAAGGTGTTTTTATTAAGAGAGGAAAGAAAATCCAAAACTATGTGGCCCTGTGTTAAACTATGCACTACAATACTGTTTTAATAGGGGGATTACTTTTTCACACAGGACCATGTGGGCTTGTATTTTTTTCTCCCTCAATAAAACACTTTCATTTAAAAATTGCCTTTTGTGTTTTCTTGTGTTGACTAATATTTAAATTGGTTTTATGTTGTGAAATATTGAAGTGTGTCAAACATGCAAAAAAAGGAAATGAGGAAGGAAGCAAACCTTTTTGGTAACTTCATTTGACGGGGTGTGACTGACATGACACATAAATGTTATGAACATGAAGAAGTCTTCATGAATGTTTACGACTGTTGCTATGAAGTGTCATTCAGTAAATAATGACACTTTTAATGCAAGTTTGCATTAAAGCTTGCATTAAAAGTTCATTCAAATTGTCAACTTTGCAATAAAGGTGTCATTGTTTACCGAATGACACTTCATGACAACAATCATAAATATTCATAAAGACTCCTTCATGTTCATAACATTTATGTCAGAGTCATGTCAGTCTTAGACACACCCCATCAAATAAAGTGTTAACTGCTTTTTTACACCACCGTATGTAGACACATGCATACATACACACATCATATTATACATAACATGGATACTATTATGTGGAAAAGATTAAATACCAAGAAGCTTCTTTGTGTTGGCCTGTGATGGTTGGCCCATGTCCAGGCTCATGGATTTGCGCGTTCGCGGGCTAATCTGGCCCATCGTGGGGTAGTGATGGGTGGAAAGGTAGCGCTCTGAAACCTGAGGCGATGTCCAGGGCTGAGGCTCTTGCACAGTTCTGAAAATAAAACATTGTGAGCAGACATGCAGCATTTCATTTATTCTGGTTCGGTGGATCATGGGAGGGAATAGAACAAAGTCCCATTTGTTAGCACACCTGCATTTGGGGTTGGTGATGTGACTGGTGTAGGTCTCCATAGGTACAGGGTCCACAGACAGCTCAGAAATAAGCAGCGACTTCCTGTGTTTGAGGCTACATCGACTTCTGACTTCCTCTGACACGGTGAGCAAGGCTGCAGAAAAAGAACAGGTAGTAAAAAAAAGTTGTCTCTGTATGACCAAAATAAGCTGAAGATGAGGTGCGGTCATCGTATTTGTGTTTATTCACAGTCTAACAAACCTCATAAGGAAACAACAAGGCTTTCAGAACCAAGACAGCAGCAAATGATAGAAAACTGTTGATGCATACCGAGCAATAACCACTTTGAGCTGCAAGTTCATAGAAGTGCACAACTTAGTGAAACTTCCTCTGTGCTCGGGCCACATTAGTGTGGGCTTGTCCTCAGTTTTAAAAACAATATTATGTAGTAATGAAGGTGAACATCTGAAGGATGTATTGCATGTTGGTTTTTACCAGCTAAATAAGCCACGCTCTGAGTGTTGACCTCAAACTTGTCGCATTTCAAATGTTTGCTTGTTAGAGCCAACAGTGTGTGCAGGATCCGCACTGTCCTCGCCACGGTGGTGGGAGACGGGTGTCTGTAGCCTGCAGAGACAAAAGCAGAACATGAGAACTATAGATAACCTGACACTAGCAAAGAAAATGCCTGTTTGCTCATGAACGACAATTATTCACAAACACTGTGGACGAATTGATCAAAAGTCAAAGCATTTACTCCTAACTTAGGATTTAACTACATTAACAGTGTTTTCCGGTGACTGATGAACAATAAATGATTAGTCAAGAGAGTGAAAAAGGAAACGGCCTTACCTTTGAGTAAGTGGCCCACTAAGGCAAAGTTGAAGTTGGCACTAAAATTGAGACCCACAAAATGATCCATCTGCTTACAGTGCCATTCTAAAGGACGCCTAATTTCCATGAAAACTTCCTCTGGACTCTGAAGAAGCAAACAGCAGATTTGGTTAAAAGGCTCCATATCACCATGCCATCTTTATTAACAGGACTTTTCTATGAACTGTGTAGAAGTAGTAAAAATATAGCATTTTAGTATTTCAGTTAATGAAAGTGATTCATGTGAAAAGTTCTGATAAGTACATGAAAATGCATTAAGTGTGTGAACATTTCATTTTAATGACTGCAGTAATCAAACAGTCACAGCAGAGGAAGAAGAAACTCTGCTGGCTAAAAACAAGCTAGCAGCTATTCTAAGACAGTCAGTTCTATGCTATGCTATACATCTATGCTTTGACCTAAAAGAAAACAGTCAAGTTCTCTGACAATGTTCTCTTTCTTATGATGAATTTTGACCACAAGGCATCAAAGTACACAGACATTATGACGGCGCTTCTTTCAGCCCTTGTAAGCTCTACCTCAGGGGTGTCCAAAGTCGGTCCTCGAGGGCCGGCATCCTGTATATTTTAGTTCTCTCCATAGTGGTTGTAACAGCCTCCTCAGTAAGTCAGTGTTCTCCTTAGACCTTCTAATGAGCCATCATTTGATGCAGGTGTGTAAAACCAGGGAGAGAACTAAAACATGCAGGATGCTGACCGTCTAGGACCGACTTTGGACACCCCTGCTCTACCTTGTCATTGAAGATCCGCATTGTGTCAAGAGTGTGAAGGTTCTGCTCCAAAAGGGCAGTTCCAGCAGAGTACAAGCTGACTTCATCCAGCTGCAGCACAGCTACTGCCACCCAGAACAGAGCTTTGTGCATCGGAGAGTCCTGCAAACACACATCCATTCACACAGGAAGCAAATCATTTAACAGCAACAATGACGGCACCTCATTACCAACGACTTAAAAATATGTCTAAGAGGATCATTATCCCTAATTCAAACTTCCCAAACTAGGAGAAAATTCTTAGTTTGTAATTGTTGCAGCAGAGCAATAAAATATGGGGCAAGTTTTTCCTTTGGTGGTTGGTTCTCAATGACAGGATATGAGGGTTTATCTTTAACCTGCATATAGTCACCCACAACCTTAACGGTAGTGAGGGCAGCAAAATGTACAGAGAAACATTTTATTTAGCGCTGATCATTCTGAAAACCATTCGACTGCAGAGCTGTTTCAGTGTCGGCTCACGAACTGATCATAGTAAAACTGAAGATTTTCTGCTGTGTCACTAATAGATGTGTTACTATCTGGTGAGGAGATTTACCTGTCAATCTAACGTCTCTGAACAGATGTTGCAGTCAAATAGAACATCTGGCTTTTATACTCTAGGTAAAAAGGATCCTGTGACCTCTCACCACAGAGGGGAATATATCTCCCAGTTTATGGGATGGCAAATTTTGACTGTATGTTGGGTTTTTGGGATGTTCTATTGGTGTGTTCACACCAAACGCGTCACACACGTCAAAAATGCGTCTGACGCTTCAATTTTGATGCATGTGCACTTTGAATGCAGACGCTTGAAGGTGCGTTCACACCAAATGCGTTTTGAGCGTCAGGCGCATATGGTTTCTATTCAAAGTCCATGTGGAGGCGCGTCAGAATCACTATGGCCGTTGTTTTCTGTTGCCAGTCTGTTGGACGTGCTCGACTTCAAATCACACTGTGCTAGTTGCTCGAAACGCGCTGCGACGGGCACTCGACCACCTGCCCGTGGACTTTGAATGTAAACCAGACGTGTCTGGTGTGAACGCACCATAAGTTTTTCTTTAAAATGGAAAGAATATAGTTTAGAGTTCTGTTAGGTAAATTGTATTATTATCAACTATTTGTTATACTGTTTTATATGTTCTGTACTCTTATTTGTTTAGTCATATCTTTTAAGAAATGTTTCTGTATTGTTAATCACTGATTTCCTTTCTCAGAGGGCCTCTCTGAAGAAGAGCAGTGCCATCAGCTCTTCACAGAACGCCCTGCTTTGACCTCTTAGATAGCTATAAAACCATCGCCGTGAAGATTCACAACTTGTCCTGTTTGATCCTGGGTCAGGAACTGGATAAGCTAGTGTGAGATAGATTGTGTTGTTAGTTAGTGATAATCTTGGCGCTGTGACTGTGTGATGAAGTGTTATTCCCCTCCCTTTAGAGTTACAGCGCTCTCTGTGATTAGGGATCCTAAAGACAATAAAAAGAGGGGCAGGCAAATGTGCTTCAGAGCAGCAGGAGATTTGTAACTGAAAGCACATCTCTGTCTGTTCTCCTCGCGAGTATTAAGAATCTAACTCTCTCTTGTCTTTCCTGTGTTATTTGCTGTGTTTAATAGGTGTCAACTCTGACAGTTCCATTTTAAATTATGACAAAATCCGACCAATGCAAGATCATGAAGGCAATTTTTTATCTTGACAACACACAATGACACAATGAAATGAAAATAATGGAAATTTGATTTTGCAGCAGAAATGGCTGAATATAGTGGTGAATGGATAAATTTCATACCTTGCTGAGTAGAGGCTGCAGCTTGGTCAGAGCAATCACAGTGGCCTCAATTAACACTTGGCTGTTGTAGTTGTCGGGTCCCTTCAAACAGCTCTCCAGACCCTAAAACAGTCCACAGAAAAGAGGGGGAATGCCCATGAGACGGGGAACTGACCACACAGGGCAGCACAAAAATCAGACTCTTTAGGGATGTAGGAGAGACGTGAGTAAAAGTGTTTGGCAATAACAAATACAACATATCATTTACTATCTCCATTACCAACTACATTAAGATATGAATCAAAAACAATACAAGTAGACCCAGCCACAAATAAGCTTGTCTGTTTTTAAATCTGATCATGCAGAACCGAGTGCAGAAGGAACAAACTGTCACCGGGTGCAGCTACTCTTTATCTGTTATAAACTATCTGGTTGGACTTTCATCACTGACTATTTGCTGCCAACTTGCAAAGCCTTAACAAGCACCGTCTATCCGGACTACCTGGACTCTGTACATACAGCAAAGCAAGACGCCGTGACATTCCACTTCATTCTGTCACTCTTAGAAAAGAAGAGAAACTAAACAAGTCCCTTCTTATTGACTTCAGCTCTGCAGTCCAATCATTACACAGCACCTGGTGAAAAAAAAGTCTCCTGATGTTTTTCATCAGGTGCTGTGTAATGAACATTGTGTTGTCATGTGTCGTCTGGACTGGAGCAGAGTGAGCAAGTTGTGTTTTGTAGGTTCAGCATGTCTTTGAGATAGTTGGGGGCATCGGTGTGGAGGAGGGAAACCTTGAATTCAATCCTGGTGGAACTGGGAAGCCGGTCAAGAGAGAGGAGGATGGAAGTGATATGGTCATGTTTGGTCCTTCTCATCAGGATCCTAGTTTTGGATGTACTGGAGCCTCTGCAGGCTCTTCCTAGGAATCCTAGTGAGAAGCTTTGCAGTAGTCCAGTAAAACACATTTCAAGGTAGCCTATGGGTCTAGGTTGCCTACATCTAGATTCTAAAATCTAGCAAATTGTTTGAAGTGGGTAGGAAAGTGGAGTCATTTAATGATTAGGTCAAAGTTTAAGGATTGGCTCCTGCTGCAGTATAATCATAACTTTTGGGTTACTGCAGTACGCCATGAAGATGGATCAGGTGTGACTGTGACTGATCTTACCCGGTCTATGCTGAGCAAAGGGCTGGCTTTGCTGAGGATTCGGATGATCTGCTTGATCTGGCCATGAGTCACCCTCTTGCTGATGCAGCCAAAGACCACCAGGGCTCTGGGCTGTAGGGAGGGGTTGTACTGGAATGCAAATCTACAACCCAAGCACAAAGATTAGATACCTCAAAGCTTGAGCAAAACTATATACATTAAAAAACAAAACAAAAAAAGCTTAAAGAGGTACATACTTTTGAGCAAGCTCTGTCCACTGGTCTAACCACTTACAAGTTGGGATGTCTCTCATACAGGCCTGGAGTCAAAAGAGAGAAATAATACAATAAGCATACATGTAGCTATGTGCTCTTGAAGAAAAGTTGTAAAGTATATGTAAACTAAACTATTACTGTGGCAAACAAAAAGGATAAAACAAGAATAAAAAAATATGGTGGTGAATATTTATTCAAAAACATTTTCTATGAGAATCAAGCACTGTGACAAAGAGACAGAATCCTGCTTAACAGATGCATAGTTATCTGTCTGACCTCCATAATTTCCAGTAAGGCCTCAGTTACGGTCTCCAGAGAGGACAGAGCGAAGGTCTCCCTCTCGTAGGAGCCTGGTGAGAAGGAGCGGTCCCTGTAGCTGGAGCGGAAGGCAATGACGGCGGCTGATTTGACTTTGCTGATGCCAAACAGCAGATAGAACTTTGGCAACGAAAACTCAGTCAGGCTCAGCCTCAGAACCTGCTTTGTCTCCTCTGTAATTATTTAACACAACAAAACATTTTTTTGTCATAAGGCACAAGTTTCTTATTTTTTAGTTTGTGTATATATTTAAAAATCAGCAGACAAAGATTGCTGCTTACCACTGAAGCTGAGCTGTGAACAGGTGCACAGGGAGTGGATGATGTTGATGACTAAACCATGGGTAGAGGCTCTGAGGGACAGTGGCCCGGTGGCTACTAGTAGCGTCACTACATGGAACAGGTATGGCAGGTGGGCTGCAACGTCCAGAGAGTTGTTAAAGGACAGCATGAGCATGTAGCGGGCCAGGATCGCAATGTCATCCCACATGAGGTGCTGCTCCAGCGTAGGAGTTGGTGACAGGCACGTCTTGTCTATGATCTTACACATCCGACCAATGACCTGCCAAAGAAAAGGCCAATAATTAAACCTTAAAAATCATGTGTCAGGAGCAGACTGCCTCATGCAGTGACTTTGACAGTTGAGAAAATAAAACAGCAGAGAACCCAGAACCAGAACCAGAACCTTCTTGCTGCAAGGCAACAGTGCTACCAACTGTGCAGCCCAGTTAAGGACTCCATTAAATTAAATTCTTAGAAGCAATGCTTAAGAACAGAAACTTCATAAAAAATATATTTTTTTCACTGATAATACACCACAATATCATATGATTTTTTTAAATGACAATACCCAACAAAGGCCCAGATCAGCTTATCCTCAAGAAAAACTAAAAAATAAGCAGCCAGGACTGGTTGAAAACTGCTGTACAAGTCTGATGTCATTCATGCCTTTTCCATCATTTGTTATATTGCATGTCGGTACTTAGAGAAAGAGGCTATTTGTGGGATAATTCAGCTGTTATGTTGGACTATTTTAATAATAAAGTTAATAAAGAAATAAAGTGTATCAGTGGTCGTTATTTGTTGTATGAAGAGTTTCTTCTATTCAGAATTAATTTCTTTCTCACAGAGAAAGAAATTATTTCTACTTCAGGCTTATGGATGGTTCCCCAATTTAACTAGCTTTATTAATTTCAATAAAAAATATTATTAATAATTACATTAGTCAAATATTTGTGCAAATTTTGATTCTCAACAGTGTAAATGTATGTTAATTTCAGTCAAATGCACTAAGAGGCCATGTTATCAGATTAGAAGGACCCTTTGAAAATAACCTTTAAGCAAGCATTAGAAAAAAATTATTTTTCAAAAAACAAAATAGTAGTCCATACATGTATAAAAATAAATAAAATAAATTAAATGTATGTTTCATTAAGTCAAAATTCTGGTTTTAAAAATATAATTTTTTTTTAAATCAGTCTAATGTAATATTCTAATTTTCAATGTCATGTTTTCAAAGCCATCAGTAAATGATTTGTTATGACACACCTCTGTGTGTAATAATCTATACGTTTCCAGGACCTTCCAGGATAAAGTTCCTGAAATAAATGGAATCTTTTCAATAAGATTCTAATTTATTGAATGGGTCTGGACTGCAAAATACTTTAAAAGAATGTTGAACTAACAAAAACAAATGTGAATACACATTAAAGATGTGAGCTAAATCATGCACATGACAATGCAACAGTTCTTCCATCTGAAGAAGAAAAAAAGAATTGATTCAAATCTTTGGTGACAAAGAGTTCAAGGCCAGCAGACAATGCTCCACTGTGCTCAGTACGGCGTCCTGGCATGACAACAAACAGTAATCCATTAGATAACACTAGAGTAAAGCCTCATGTGCAGCCCAGAGGTTACATGTCCAGACCTGACATTACTCTTTATTCCAGCTGATGGAACTTGTAGTAGAAATGAGAAAATTCCTGAATCTGAAAATACAAATCAATTAAAAACCTGAACTGAGTCCATAAAATACCATTAGAATCCCATGTTTACATAAACAGGCAGTTTTTGGCTTTTTACTGTATTTTTGTGATGACAAAAAGAGTCATCACTATCAACCAGTACAAAGACACAAAGCCACTGATCCTTTGTGCACATGCGGCCCCAAAGCATGTCAAGATTTTTTTCCTCTAAAATATTTTAAAATATTTCATGTATCAATGCTGAAAGTATTAAATCTAATGTAAGAGTATTATCATTCTCAATAATTAAATGTTAAAATCCTTGATATATGGTCTGTGATAAAATTCAAGCATTTTTTTTAAGATTACACATTTGTGTAAGTATTTTCTATAATGCCTTTCAATATTGCTACCCAGTGATATTTTTAATTTCCTCTCACCTTTAATGTTTTTTATAAACACAGTGGGCTGCTGGTGGCGCCTCTGCCACCAGATTTAGCAAGTTTTCTGGAGGAAAATTCTGTTTAAGCTTCATAAAAAGCGTTGTGTGCCGTGAAGCCCATTCCACAGCAGAGCAGTCTGTTCACTGAAGTTACATCTTGGTTTCTGTTTAGCGGTGACACCTTCCTGGAGGGGGGTGGGTGGAGGTATTGCTGCCAGTTAATTTTATAATTGATCACAGACTGGAACTGTGACCTCGACGTGCAATCAAGCTTTTTGTAATCATCTCAAAGTTTCAAAAATAGAGAATTAAAACAAAAAGGATTATGTGTTATTGCAAAGGCAATTTCAACTTTATACCAATAAAGTTGGCATGGTAAGTTAGGTGGTCCAGAAGTGTTTTCTGAACAGGTTAGGCAGCTGATCTGTTTTCACGTTGGCCAGGATTCTCTTGCAGAAGAGAATCCATTTTGCTGCCTACAGGAAGTCACATGTGTCTTAACTGAGCCTTAGAATGACTTAATTCAAACAATTGCTGACTCATTCTAAGACCACCTCAAAAAAGCTGGTCTGAGGAAACCATCTTCATATTGTGAATGTATTTATTGCTGTCCAGGCGGGATCGAATCAGCAACCATTGCAGCAGTTTGGTGAAGTTACTTTAAACCCGCAGCAGAGCAGCAGCACAAACCAAACACTGCCTGCCATTTCTTAGGCAACAGTCTTCACAATGACCACTATTCAAAGTAGTACTGATGTGTGCCATAATAGGAGCCAGGCCCAGAATTTTCTATTGTGTCTGCCTGTGTATGTTGTGTTTGTTTGTCTGGGCAGCAGGCTGAAATTGACACAAAGCACACAGATGATGGATAGTGAGTGGATGAGTTTTTCTTTTTGCTTTCTGTAAGTCACTAGGAATTCACTGCTTTGGAATTGCACTTCTACCATGTAAGTAATGATTATAATTCATGCAGACTTTTCACAACAAAACTTCCAACGTTGTATGTATGCACTGTGTTTTGTGAAGAGTTCTGTCTCCTGTCTCTTAGGATGAAAATTTGACTAGTTTTGACATCTTAAAATAACCTTAAGTTAAACTTTGTGTTTTTATTTTTTAATCAAACAGTACATATTAAGTATGGCCTCAAAAAAAAAAAACATTAGCAAAAAGAATTTTTAGATAAGTCTACAAATAAAATACCTGGTAAAATAGTTTGTTTCGCTTAGCCACTAAATATCTATGAACAAGATGCCTCCTGGGTTTACTGTCACTAAATTTATGTTTAATCTTGAATGAGCCAGCAGAGCAGGAACGCAAATAAATATTAAACTGGATTGAAAGTGAAGAGCTAATTGTATCACAAACCAATGAAACAAATACAATTTTCCTGTCTGAGGTAATCATGAGGTGGTATGCTTTCTAAAGACGGCACAATTCTTAGTATATTTTAGCAACTATAGAAAAGGCATGGAACATATATATAAAAAAACATATCTATACTTTAGTAATCACCACCCATTGTAGCAAGGAAATTTACCAAGCTCTTCTGCTACGGAGGACATTTCACAATGATTCATGAGCGTAACATGATAGTTTGAGACACTGAGAGAAGTTGCTCTAAACAGCAACAGTCTTCTTCCAATGACCTTCCAGTCTTTTCAGATTCTATATCCTTTGTGGTGAAGAGAGTTGAAAGTCCATCAGAATAAAGTCGAACACCATGAGTTTATCGTATTGGCCTAATGTTGGTATACAGAAGCTAATTTCTGCTCTTCAGGATTCTAAAACTACTTCCACCTCTAAATGTTTGCAAAAGTAAGCAATCAACTTCCAGTGCACAATGTCTCTTTTACAAAACTTGCGTCTTTCTGATAAAGCAGACGATGAGGAGCAGAGAACACTACACAGTGTCTGCTGACTGCTTCTTCTACGCTCAGTAAAGTGGATAAGTACATCTAAAATGTATCTACTGACATGTACTATACTAAATATACTATAAATATACTAAACCATTTGTTTCATACTCTGATCTTTTATTAAGTGTACAACAGGTTTGGCCTGTAAGCTTCAAATTTCAGAGTAAATCGGTTTAAATATGACCTGCAGCACCACAACTATGGTGTTTGGACTGGTGGATTCAAGGACAACATCAGTATCTATGGAGAGTACAGATAAGCTGTGAAATAAGTATTTAAATGTGTAATTAATTTATTAAAAACTGGGAATACAGATATAATTTATAAAATATAGAATGAATTATATGTGCCTTTAATTAAATGCACCGATTTATTTTTTTAGAAATGAGATATTTCATGATTTAATAAAGCACTACATGTCACTTGAACTTCAACCGTCAAAGTCAGTGGGGGTGGAGGGGTGGGATCAGGGCAGCTTCTATAGAGAAGAACATCTGATCAGCTGCTTCAAACAGCAGGTCAAGGAAACTTCTTCCAAAATTTCTGTGGAAATGTTTATAACCCTCCTGGTTTGGGGTGGATCAAGGCCTGCTGGGTTTTGTTCCAGGGAGATTTAGCTTGACTGATTAAAACAAAAGTAAAAGAACATCCCCAGAAAATATTCATGCAGGAGAAACCTAATATTTAATCCATCCCAAAACCTTTCTGAGTTTCAGTGTATAGAAAAAAAAAAAAAGCAACGAGCGACAAATGCAGCTAGTTTCTCTGGTTTGTTGGATACTTTGGTGAAAAAACGGGAAAGCGCTGAAAGCAGTTATAGCAAACTGTGAGAGTTGCTGTGAGCATCAGTCGATACTCAAAATGAAAGGACTCGAAAGCAAAGAAAAAACCTGAACGGAACATCCCTGCTTTATTGTCATTGCCCAAAGACACAATACTGAAACTGGCAATGAAATGTCATTGACTGACTATATACTGTCATTGATTGATCCATAAACATTAATGTTGTTTCCACATGTCAACTTGACAGTTCTCCATCTCCGCTGTCCACCGGACTCTCGGTTTTGCCATGTCAGCGGTTCTTTGTTTGGGATTCCCCTCCGTGCTTAAGTCACCATGCTTTCTGATTGGCTACCTGTCACAGTCAACAGGTTGCTTTCTCGTTCCCAGTTGTGGAACACCACACACTCTGCCATATTCGGCCCAAGACAATCCCACATGTTGAATATCCCAGATTTTAGACTGGAATGGTCCCAATGTTCCACTGACTGGACCGGATCAGTCTTAACACACAACACACAGCAGGATGATTGGTTACGACTATCCTAAGCAATATTAGAATGCCAAACGTTCAAAGATTTAAATCTTTGAAACTTACTAGTTGATCATTAAATGATCATTATAAGGAGGATAATGATTAGGATGAACACAAACTCTGATCTCTGACTGTTCATTACAAAATGTGCCACATTATTAGATTTTTTTTAAAAGAGCAACTTCTGCATTTTCTGTCAGTGCAAAATGTAATAAGGTTACATGATGCGCCAGAAACTATTATAAAATTTGTTCCAGGATTTTATTAAGTTATGTAACATTTTCTAATTATTTGCTTAATGTAGTTTTAATTACTTTTTATTACATTTTGGAGGCCAGATTTTTATTATGTTATTGAAAAATGCAGCACTACACATGACAAACACCCTTCTGATTTGTGGAGAATCTTACCTTATTGGACACCAGTTTAACATTCCCTGAAGCCAGAGCTACGGCAGTATCAGCCATGACCTCTGCCTTGATGGAGCCTAGGCCTCCCGTGGCACTAGTCTTGATAAAGCTGTCTAACACCACATCAAGCAGATCCGTTATCTAAAGATAAGAGAAATGAGTCCCAAAATGACACAACCTTGATGGAATGAAAAGAGGTTCTCCATTTGTTGGGCTGAAACTCACTTGGCCCAGGCTGCCCCAGATCTTGGCCTGGATGGAGGGATACATCTGTTTTTCATTTATTGTCATTGTGATAAGTTTGTCCAGGATGGCTGTGACACGCTGACGTTTGGCATCATCATTATGTTTGCAGAAGCGGACCAAGTTTAGAAGCCAGGGTGTCATGTACTCCAGGCAGAGATGCTTGAGCTCAATACCTGTAAGAAAACATTTAGAACTTCTGCTTAACGTTCACAGAAAACACAAGTATTTACTATTAAATATTAAAAGTTTGCTTGGCATTTTCCCATTTTTTTTTTGACACTGTTGAGCCTTCCTTAAAGTCCTGCTATCCACTGTAACTACAATTGCCTTCCAAATCATAGTTACTGCATGTAGTTTTAGTGCATGTTAGGAGTTTCAAAAACTTTGACATCTAATTAAAAAAAAAAAAAAAAGATAAAGGACACACTTGTGCATTAATTCTATGAAGTGGGGGTCTCCCTGCAAACTATTAGGCATCACTAAAGCACAAAAATGCCATTACAACCACACCACCGTTTACCACAAACAAAGCAGGCCTGAGCTCCAAAGCATTGTAAGAAATACCTCTGCTATTTTTGGATAGGGGTTAGGGTTTTTGTGAACCCCCCACCCTGGAAACTTACATACATCAGCCGCACCGGGCTACAGGCCGCTGGTATCTCTACCGCTCTCGGTTTTCCATAAGGACTCAGCAGATGGCAGCAGAGAGCTGCGTCCTAATAACTGCTGGATATATTAAGGACGCAAATCCAGTTTTGTTCACGCCAAGTTTACGTGCAGCGGCTTTATTTCCCTCCTGTAGTGCCAGATCGATACTCTTCAACTTAGAAGCTGCATCATATGAGTTTGAAAACATTTCTCCGTCGTGCCTGCTGCTAGCATGTGGTTGTTCTAAATGAAAATTAGCACGTTCCTCTTTGATTTCCAATTTTGACTTCCAATGATTCACTTCCTGCTAGAGAGCCCCCTGGTGGCTGAAGAAAAATCCACAGAAAAGCCGCATGTTCAAAGTGTAAGAAAAAAGTAGGATCTTATAGTCCGGAAAATACGGTAGGTGAAATTGGATAATTTCCACGGCACACCTCAGGGTGATGACGATCACTCACGGTACACTAGTGTGCCGCGGCACAGAGGTTGAAAAACACTGATTTACACAACATTTACAGCTATATTTACTGGCAATATGGCAAACACAGGCACTTAAAGAATGAAGCAAGTGAAGCAACCAGTTTTAAAAGTAGGCGAGAAGCAAACTTATGGTTTTGCTTACCCACTTTTCGACTCCAAAACATATGATCTACTTCTGCATTCCGACAGTCAGTCTTGGTTCATTTAAATAATCCTGTTTTTAAACTAATTAAAAAATAAATGGTAGAGATATTTGTAAATTTCTACTCTACCCTCTACTTTGAGTGTGTTCAGTCCAACACACTCATTTCAGAAATAATCCTAATTTAATCTCAATATAATCAAAATTCCTTGTGAGTTTCAGTAGAACAGAGTCTGTGTGAATCCAGTACCTCGCAGCATTCACTCCTCCTGGACCAGCAAATTGCTTACATTGTGTCAAGTGTCAAATACCTACTTCGGGTAAATGCCATGCTAAATGTGTTTCCAGCATGTCTTACTGGATTTGCTGAAGCCAGAAATGCATTCCTCCAAGAACTCCAGTGTCAGATGCGGCTCATTTGCAGCAAGGGTCTTGCTGATAGAGACAATAAAAAGTGTGTTGTTCGCTGGGATACAGAGACCGGACGTCTCCAACAGCTGTCCCTCTATCTTTAGGTTAAATGTGCAAGTCAAAGCACAGAGGAGATTGTAGGCTGCAGACCTGGATGTGGAAAAGACAATGAGTAATATTTGGTCAAGTCAAGTATTTCTATACAAAGTACAGCTGATTTTAATTCAATTCAACATGGACTGTGTTTGTCACACAGATCTGTGCCTCCTGGTTTAGCTCTGCATGTATGACAATGCAGTCATACATGGATCAGCCATGCTTTTGGAGCTCAATTAGTTTAATGATGACAAGATAATATGGCTGTTGTAAACGATTATTTTAGTAATCAAGTATTCTATCAATTATTCCGATGATTAATCGAATAAACAAATACATTGATAAAATGAAATACTGATATATACAGTGATCCCTCGTTTTTCTTAGGGGTTGCGTTCTGAAAATAACCCGCGATAAGTGAAATCAGCAAAGTAGTACCTTTAGTTTTTACAGTTATTATACAGCATAATTAAATACTCTACATTGAAACCAAAGAACAAACGCTGTTTTCAGGTCAGCGGATGTGCGTGTTCATCAATCGGGCCTTAATGTGATCCGGAGTCATGTCATTAAAGCCTCTCCTCCAACCTGCCCCGCGAGATTCACAGCTGTATCTACGGCAGAGCGATGGATCTCGTCAAGCGAGCCTCCGGTCGGGTTTTGCGCTGCTTCTGACCACAGTTTTTTCCAGCAGGCATTCAAAGTTTTCAGCTTTCATCTCCTGAATGGCAAATCTGTATTAATTATGTTTAAATACCGTAACGTTATTGGCACACAGGTAGAGAAGGAGCTCGGAGACTGTTTAACCAATCAGGACGCAGAACACAATGCACTGTGAAAAAAAAAAAACTGCACAAAAAAAATCAGCGAAGCAGCGAGACCGTGAAAGGTGAACCGCGTTATAGCGAGGGATCACTGTACTGCCATAATGGCAGTATTTATATCAGATATCAACATAGGCCCAAATTTTCAGATTTGTGCATCCCTAACAATTACTTTTTTGTAGTTTAGAAAATAACTTGCAACAGTAATAGCTCACTTTTTAAGTTAACCTGAACAAAAATTATACAAAAATCTTTATTATTATTATTATTAAATTATTATTAAATTATATTTAATGTAATAATAAAGAGGCAGACTCACAAAGATACTTCTAAAAACATGTCTATACTCCAGTTGTTAGTTTATGTTTTCACAATTTAATAGGTGAACTCTCACTTTGTCCAGCCATTTATAGCTTTTGTGTCCATGTGAGCGACTGGACTTGGCTCCTCCGTCACACACAGAAACACATCTACCAGCTATGTATTGCCACGATGCGCTCTGCCACCCATTTGTTGCGACCGGCATACGTTTGTAGATTTATTTTCCGGTTCATCTATAAAGCTAATGCTACGTTAAGCATCAACTGCAGCACAGCAGCCCGGAGTGTTGCGTCTATCCGCTCCATCTGTATAAATACACTCGCTGCGTTCTTTCTGGACCAGCCAATAGGCAGCAGCTCCAGGAGGAGAACGGCTGTTGTATTCCATGCATCGTGCCAGTCATTTTAAGGATGCCTACAGGCCTCCCGAAAAACGTTACAACCCCAAACATTATCAATAATCAATGAAATCCCCCAGACCAAACTTGAAAATTGGATGTTATGCTGCTAGCACTGAGCATTCGACAACAACTCAGGCAGAAGTAAGATTGTTGCGCAACACAAATAATTACTTGGCCGAAACAAATAATAAAAAGCCTTAAAGTGACTGCTGTTTTATTATTTAGTCATCTAAATAATAAAATTTAAAGATACTATGAGGCAGATAATTTGCCTTGAGGAATTTTAGTAATCGAGGTACTTGAATGATTCGAGAAATCGTTACAGCCCTACAAGCTACTGTGTTTTATGAGGAAATGATTTTTGGCTTGAAGCCCTTAAGCTACCTACCGGAGACTTGGATCAGAACTCCCCAGGTTGAGCAGAGCGATGTTGAGAAGAGTCCCGGGGACATCTTTTGGACGGATCTTTGTGTGCTGGGGAATTGAGTCAGGCTGAGACAGCTCCCAGCGAGTACGGATATGAATTATGGACTGGACAATGGCATCACACTCTTGGTGCATGAATGTGAGAGGTGTCCCCTGGTTGGCCATGGTAAGAGTAAACTGACTCTCATCTACCAGGCAAATTTCCTCAATCTCTGAGGCATAATAAACATCGTTGAGAAAGACGGGCTGGCCAAGCACCCGGGTCCGCTCAGCTGAGGTTACCTGAACAGCTGTGGAACCCACCTGAGGGGTAAAAAATATTCATAGGTTTCAGAAATCTTGTTCTTGCTGCACCCTTTAGAATGATTTAATTCTTGCTTGTTGATATTAACAATAGTAGAGGAAATCAAACTTTTCATTGCCACCGTACCTTTATTGAAACTTTGGTGTCTTTGTGAGCCAGCTTGAGGGCATTGTGGAACACTTTGAGGTCTTCTTCCAAAGTCAAAGTGGCTGCTGGGAGTTTCTGTTGGTCTTGTTCAATGTGTTCTGCCAACTTGGCTGGAGAGTCAATAAACTGCAGGCGCTTGCTCCCCTTAAGACCAGTCAGAAGCCTCTCATGATACTTGGTGTACTCCCTCACCCAAGTGTTGCAGTTGTAGACATAAACTGCTGCCACATTCTCATACGCAAAGCCAGGAAAGACCACAAACCACTTGGATAGAAAGTCAGTCTTGAAACGATTGCTTGGTCCAACATGAGTTAAGTCTACAACTATTTCATAGGGCTTAGCGTAGTAAGGTTTGAGGGTGAGGAGTACATGGTAGATGAGCAGGTCACCATTAATTTGGCCCGTTTTGAACCTGAGGAAAGACAAAAATAGATATGGTAAAATACACACTCAGGTTTTTCTGTAATAAGTGCTCTTTAGATAGAACAAATACACAAATATACAAATGACACAAAGCATGCTTTGAAACATTAAGTGTCTAAAAATACTGATGCTTTTGCTTCTTTAAGAACAGCTCTTCAGCTTCTGTAGCTTCGGACCTGACACCCTGAAATAACCCAAGCAGAGAAAAAGACCAAGTGCAAAGGTCGAAAGGACCATTCACAGCAGTTCTCAAGTCTGCATCAGTTCATTCATCTCTCCGTTTCAACACACAGGCTTCTGGAAACTACCTTATGTAAGTATTCAACTAGAAACAATGCAAAAAATTTAAAGCAATGATAGTCAGTAAGAAGAAAATGTAAAAATGATGCAAAGATGACCAAAACTGGGTTGTAATTTTGCTCTCCATGATGACATTCTTTTTTTCAGAACATGATGAAAACCACCAGAACTCTGTGCCTGTTTCTCCTGTTCCTGCTCCACCCTGCTGAAGCAGACCAAGCTCTTTCTACTACCACCATAGATTTACCCACATCCCAAGACCAAAGAGGCAGCCCAACATTTACAGCGGAGTCCCACCTCTCAGCAACTTACCATGAAAACCCAGCTGTTGTAATCAATGCCACTGGTGGCGACTGCTTAATTGACACTGAGATGGGTCTCATTGCTATTGGTTCAGCAGGAGGGTTAATCCTCTGCTTACTGGTTACAACATCTGTGCTTGCATGTCAGATCTGTGTCCTTCAGCACCGGGTCTACATCCCCCGAAGTCGCCGATCTAACACGGACATAAGTGGTACTCACTACTGGGAAGCAGATCAAACGGAGATAGAAGGGCTGGTTGGCCCGTGTGATACCACTGTTATGCTAGAGGAGGTGAGAACAGACGGTATGACTGACATACAGGAGGCTAAGGAGGAAGCTTGGGCAGGACTTGATGAAGGGAAAGCAACTTCTACTGAACCTGAAGAAAAAGTCTTTCAGATCCAGAGCTCCAGTTCTAAGGATTCCTGTTTGGAGGTCCCCAAGGATTTGGAAGACATGCCTCTTGTTGTATGAAATGGTAACCAACCCCTGTCTAAACAGACCAAATTTTTTATGTTGTCTTTATTCTCATTTTTTAGAAACTAAAGTTATTGTAAAACATAAAGCTACTTAGATATTAAAAAATTGGGATTATCTCTAGAATTTAAGATTCATTTAAACTTAAAAAGAAACCAATAAATTAATACTGATGGAAGATTACAAATTGTACAGTTTTTGAAAAAGTTGAGCTGTCAAAATTGTTTCTTCACCAACAGATTCAAGTTCAAATATGAAAACAGTGTTTATACAAAAAGCAAAGTTTGATGTTTGAGTTGTATGATGCTACAGAGCTACTTAGACAAATAAAGGAAAAAGAAAACACTGAAATAAGTATGTGAGATACTTCCTCATATTGATAGAATATGAGAAATCTGAAAGAATAGTTTAAGCTTTCAGTTAGAACTGAGTTCATCCTGGCCAAATTAGGAAGAATTATTTTGACATCCCAATGTGTCCAATTTCAATCAAAAACTTCATGAGAGATTGTGGAGAAAAAACACATTTTTGTTGTGTTCATAACAGAACAGTCTGTTTATAAAGTGGCCTTTAACCTCATCTGACAGTCAATAAGTGCTTTAGAGTGTTGCTCTTATTCATACTTTTTCAAACAAACTTATGCAGCTCCTTGTGCAAGCATTTATGCCACTTCACAATTATGCAGTACTTTGTGTCTGGTTATCAAGTAAATCCTAATAAAATAAGGTTTGTGACTAAAACATGACAAAATATCAAGAGTTCAGGAGACAATAACACAACATGCATTCTCTTCAGACAGCGTTTTTTTTTTTTTTTTTTTTTAAGTCTCCAGGGTAAAAGGGTAACGGTATGGATCAATGGAAAGGTTGGGGATCAGTACCAAATGAGAAAAACCTGAAATATGAAATAATATTGGTGAATGTCTCAATAATGATATGATTTGTGATAAATAAATTTTTTTAAAAAAGCTTTGCGATCTTTTTGCTTTGAGTTCATACCAAACATAGACTCTGGATAATGTGTGGTCTTTACATCTACTATGTGAAAAAAGAAAAACATAACACCTAAATAATTAGGGGTGCACCAATTGTAGTTTCCTGGCCAATTACCGATTACCTATCTTTAAAAACCCTGACCTGTCGATTCCAATTTTGGCTGTTAGCAAATTTTTTCTCTGAAATGTCGCTAAATATAGCAATTCAGTCACCGAGTTGGCAACAGTGGGGTGACTATTGACATGTCTGCAAATGTGCAGACATGACCTGGTGGGCCGGTCTGTCAGTCAAACCTCTAATCGGAGAGCAGAAGAGGACAGCAGTTGATTTTTAGACATTTGCTGAGGTAGATAAGATCACTGGATAATGTCGTTTTCATATTTAAGCATCGGCCGATCACTGATCTCCCAAAATTAAAGAAATCGGTGCCGATAAATAGGTGCACCCCTATAAATAATCAAACAGGTATTGCAGTCCAGCCAAGAATCAAAAAAACGTTTTTTGGTCCTCATGTGTTCACACAAAGAAATTTCGGTTGGTTATTCTCTTCACAGGTGCAGAGAATAATAAGTGCCAGTCACACGTAGAACTTAGGAGCACTAAGTTGAGGTGGGATGTATAAAAAACACAAGTTACAGTTTTTATGTCGTCAACCGACAATTGTATTTGTTTCTCTCAGTGGAAGTTGTTTGAGTATACACTGGGGCAGGAAATATTTCAGAGTTCTAGGGAAAAATCTGTCTCTACGTCTGGTGGTGTGTTCTTAAGATCCTGTACCGCTCCCCTGAAAGAAGCAGAACAAACAGTATATTGCCTGGGGATCTCCAGATATTTGTCTGGCCTTCTGGATCCGTTAACATGTCCACACGTAGGATTGGACTTTGGTTACCAGAACATAAGCACTCTCTTACTAAGCTGCAGCTGTGCAACAACAACAACAAAACAAAAAAAACAAATCAAAGAAATGTAATCAAGATGGGACACAGCTGATCTCATGTGCAGTCAAAGCAGTTCTTAAAATGCAGATGACCTAAAACTGCTGATCTTTAGAGTTATATAGTTGTTCAGCCAGAGCTTCCAAATATCTACATACGAACAAAATTTTTGGTACCCCTCTATCAATGACCAGTTATTTCAAAATAACTTGAAAGTGACAAGTTCCAAATTAAAATTTACTACCATGAAAACCAGACATTGCTTTTGAAATGTGGCTCAGCAGAATCATAAAAAAATCAACTAATGAAACAGATCTGGACAAAAAAGGTGGTATCTCTACAGACATATTACGGACATATCGATGTACGTCCTCTAATTAATGTTATCTTATATTTCTATAAAGGCTGAAGTCCTTAAACATCTGCAAAAAATTGCTGCAGATGTTTTAGGAGTGTATTGCTTTATTTAATTACTGTAATCAGTTATTTTAACTATTTTAATGGTGGATTCTTACATTAGTTTTGACAGAAAGTAACTGGAATATTCTGACAGGAAACTAAAGAGAAGTTAGATTCTTTTCAGTTTTGTCTTACAACAACTTTACTCTTACCTAGGGTTTCGCAAAATAGTAGGAGAGCACACATGGTTGTCAGTTTAAAATGTCTCATTTCCTGTCAGTGAGGAAAGCGTCAGTTTCAACATCTCAAAAAGGTGGGGTTATTTTCTGCTCTTAGTTCCTGCTTTCCTTCAGTCAACATTATGTTAAGCCTAACAGGTTAATCTTCGAACTTTTAATACATCTTGATACCAAACCCGGGTTATCCTAGTAGAATCATAGGTAAGTACAAATTTCTGAACCTAAAGTCATTTTTATTGTCTTAAAATTAGGTTCATGTTCAATGGCTGTTTCTAGAAAAGATGTTCAAGATGCAATGTGATCTTATAAATACAGTAAAACTCAAATTATTAATTAGCTGCTAAGCAAGATCAGATTTTATTCAAATATTTGAACTGACTTTCAAAGGCTTTTGTAAAGTTACTTTTCATACATTTTAAGACTCAATAAAGAAAACATTTTCATATCTTTATTGTTGAAACTTTGTAAACCAAAGAGGACCCATCGCTTGCATACAGAAAAACAACTGAACTGTCCAAGCACAGGCTCCTCTCAGAAGGCCAGTGGTATGATGTTCTAAGTGCAACTGTTTTGGTTGCTTGTAGGAAAAATTGCACTTCTGGTTCAACAAGCCAAACACCAGGAAGAATATAGGGTTAATTTTCATCAAGAAGATGAGGATCAGTGACGTTTGAGAGAGTATTGATGACCTACAGTTGACTTGCATTTGCAGGAAGCCATCACTGAGGCCAAATATAACATCAGTTTAAGAAAAATAAGGTTGCTTTGTGTACAGGGTATGATGTGCTTGAGTTCCTAATCTGTCATAATTCACCTTGGATTACAGGACATATGAAATCCAGCAAACATGTAAACAGATTTAACTTGCAAACCTGCAAAATTACAATGTCAACCAAATGATTTTAAAATCTTTAAAACAAAGGCTACAAAGATAAGTACAGCTCACTTGCAGAGTGAGCTACTTCTGTGTTTCTGTTTTTAAAACACGGAAGCAGCTTAAAGAATGTGTTAATTAAATAAGTTTCCCTTCTGCTTCCATATGCTTTGTAATGTTTTTTTATTTTTTATTTATGCAGGTTGTCTCATTGAGATCCAAGATCTCAGAAAAACCTGTTAGCACCATGTATTATATATATTAGTACATGGAAAAATTGAATGCATTTAAAAAATGTGTAATTTATCAATTTATCATTCTCCTAGGTAATTACTGTAAGACAGGGGTGTCCAAAGTCGGTCCTCGAGGGCCGATATCCTGCATGTTTTAGTTCTCTCCCAGGTTTAGCACACCTGCATCAAATGATGGCTCGTTAGAGGCCTAAGGAGAACACTGACTTGCTGAGGAAGTTGTTACTACCACTAGGGAGAGAACTAAAACATGCACGATGCCGGCCCTCCAGGACCGACTTTGGACACTCCTGCTGTAAGATATGAACCTGGGATCAACAATAAGAAAAACTTCTTTAGATGTATGAAGCATATCAAGTTACAATTCTTGGTGTTGGTTATTTTTTCATGAGAAGTCATTGACAATGAATCTGGATCTCCGTCTGTTTTAGTGTGAAACATCAGGTGTGTGTAACAGAAGATCTGAGGCCAAAATGATCATCTTTACCTTCATTATTTTTCTGCCAATGGCAGCAATCAGCACAGTAAAATCTGAGCTGCAACTCAACACCACAGACATGACAACTGGCAACGTGACCCAAAACACCCAGTTGGCAACACGACAGCCATCAACTTTACAACAGCTGTCAGAGATTCCATCCGTCAACACAACTACCAGTGTTGATAGGACTACCCCAGAGGACCCAAGAACCTCTACTCCTTCACTGCATACAACTCAGATGACGCCTCCAAGAATACTTTCAGTAAATAGTGAGACGGCACCAACTCTCACCAGTTCATCAAATACACCAACTGTTAAGTCTAACGTTTGGAAATCCATAACAATGACCCTGAGTAGTCAGACCAGTCAGCGAATCAACAATTCAACAGCACCTCCGGTGCTAAGCAACATTACACAAAACCGCGGCACACAGAGAACATCAACCTCACAGATAAAGTTAAATGAAGTGACCTCATCATTTATACCTACATCCAGATTGACGGCCATTCATACGAAAACCACGTCTATCAAGCCTGAAGAAAGAAAATCTAAAAGTACCAAGCAAGTTCCAGGTGGTGACACAACACAACCCTCCATCTCAGAGACATCAATCGTTGACAAGGCAAAGAAAAATGGTTCACAACACGGCAAAGTTGTGGCAGCAATAATAGGTTCAATGCTGTCACTGATGATTGTAGGATTTCTGCTCATTTACATCCGCAAAAAGAGACTTCAGAAGGAGCAGACGACTACTAGCTGGGCAGGTCCTTCGCCACTACTGGATGGAGAAGCTAACAACGGCAATGCGGTATTGGCATCATCCAACCGAATTTCCCTGACCAGTTTTCTGCCTCACAGACTTTCAAAGACATTCTCTTTACTTCCAGAAACAAATGAGATGACGGATATCACTTCAAGAACCACATTAGAAGAAAAACACCAAGGAAGCACTTTTGGTCAAGCTATCGATGGAAATGATGCACAAGAAAAATAGTTCACAGCTGCTGTTCCAGAAGAGAACACTGGAAGTGAAACTGAAGAGATAGCTGTAATGTCTGCCGCAGGGTTCTCTTTAGTGAACCAACAGTCATCCTCAGACAAAGTCATTCTGGGTTTTCAGCTTTCACGGAAAAACGAAAGGTGGCCATACATGGTCATAAGGCCTCTTCTAAATCTCGAATCAAATCTGAAAGCTGTATGCACTTAGTTTCCTGTCTGAGACTGGATGTTGGGGCACTGTGAAAATTTGTGTCATGTTTCTTAATCAACATTAAAACAGCTATTACCATTATGCTCACATCAGCACACAGAAACTAAACCTACAACATCAACAAATATAACTATCAGAAATTATCTGAATCTTTTTTCTTGTGGAATTTACTTAGATAGTACAAAATACAACTGCATATGTTTAGATCTATCTTGCACTTTAATGAAAAGCAGAAGGAAGTGTTGTAAGAGGAACACACAGCAAGATACAATGTTGCTGACATGCCACATGCTTGATTTGCTCTCCACACAGTAATACAGAATCACTATGAACAAAAGATCTTCAGAACACCGTCACTAGACCATATGCAAGGAGATATAAACTTAATAGGTAGGATATCCTTTTAGGACATAGAAAACTAAATATAGAGTTTTTCAATGAGGCATTTCTTCTTTAACCACTTCAAAGATGTTTCATAACAAAGTGCAACACAAATGCTTCTTTGTCAAAGCTCTGTTTAGAGTCAGCTGTGTTTTGAAATGTTGAAATGGTGGTTCAATATGGTGGATAGATGGATGTTTTATTTGTCAATGTGGGGAAATTAATATCCGTCCATCCATTAAATCTGTTATCTTACACACTTAAAAATTAGTTCAGGCATGTGTTAGTCTACTTGCTTTGATCTATTCAATTCTATGAAAAAGAGAAAGATGAATAATTTATAAGGCGAGTTATCTGGAGCACACAAACTTATTTTTTTAAAGTGAAACATGATCAAATTTATGGATTGTATCCAATTCAAAAATGGTCAAATTATGTACAGAGCAAAACAACGGTTGCCAGAAAATAACAAAAAACTTCTCCTAAAGAAGAGGTTCAGGGGAGAAGAAAATTTTAGAAAACAAAATTAAATTTTAGAAAACAAAGCATGGACAAAAATGAGGATAATCTGCAACAGTATTTTATGCTGTGTAAATTTTAATACATTTTTAAAAATGACTAGTGCAAAAACATGATTGCAACATCATTTTAAGTACAAAAAGGGCTTCCAGTGGCATGTTGTTGAGTGATATTAAATGAGTGCAGGTGTTATGCATGTATATCGCATTATAAAGAATAGAAAGTAGTTTTTGGTTGTTTTGAAGTTGTAGTGCCATCTTACAGGAGTCTGTTGATTGTGCAGTTGCTGTAGACTAGAGTCCAATAAATTATTTGTGTAAATAAGACTTCTGAAAGTGTATAGAGTGAATATTTATGACATGGCTATCAAATTGCATGAAAAATATTTATAGTTTGGGAAGTATTTGGATTCTTTATTCAAGACTGAAATGAACAAAGAAACTGAATGAGTTAGTTGGGGATAAGATTTAATAAATGATGGCAACAGTAGTATTCGGTTAGTATTCCTATTTTTATGTCATTATTTCTCTAAGTTGACATTTGTTTTTAATGTTGGAAATAAAATGTTATCGTCACCTTTTGTCTTTCTTGTTATTGTTGGAATCATGGTCAAGAACACCACCATGCTCAACACAAAAATGGTTTGGGCACTGAATGGTTTTCTCACTGTTACGCTGTGTTTAGTTTTTAATGATGTACAGCACCCCCAGAGAGGCGCGGGTACTGTCCCCCACTCATAGCCTTATTCGGGTTAGAGTCCCTTGAGTAAAACGTGGGTTAGAGTCCCAGTTAAACAACGTTTAACTAAAGTCCTATGAGGTTTAGAGTCCCAGGTGACGGCGTTTCAACTAAAAACCTAGAAGTTGGAGTCCTTGTCAAATGCTTTTTTGACTAAACTCCCAGATCCGGTATGAGTCCCAGATAAGGACAGGGGTGTGGATGTCGTCCCACTTGGTTGAAAAGGGGTGCGGATTTTAATGTTTTTATCTTTTTTAATCTTTTTTTTATTATTATTATTATGTAAAGCACTTTGAAATGCCTTGCTGCTGAAATGTGCTATACAAATAAAATTTGATTTGATTGATTGATTGAAACAGCAGTAAATTATTCATTAATCTTAAATCTGCTTCACAGAAAAACAAAGAGAAAAATTTTTTTAACTTCATACACTGGAGTTTACGGATATATTTTACTAGAACAAAAGTTATTAACTTGCCAAAAATAATCCCTTTAAGATTTGCATATCAGCACATCTTCTGGTGGCTGGAAATGAGTCTGCCAGTCTGAATGCAATAGGACTTATACTTCTGAGGGGTCATTTCTATAGTTTCAAGCACATGTTTTCTGTGTAATTAAACCCTTTAGTCTGATATTCAACTCAGAGTTTATTTCCCTTATGTTGATTAAATTTAAGAGGCTATAAAGATTGAGTGAACATACTGTCTACTATTACAGAGATGTCAGAACTGCACTGAACCAGAATACACAATACCATAATATCTGCCGTGTATTTTCTATTTCATCACACTTCATATATGTACTGAATAGTTATTTTAAACTGCATCAAAAGATGCTGTCAGTTTATCTAAGAGCGACATATCGCTAAGCTATCGTGCCATCATGATCAATGCAAGCTTATGAATATTTTTTTATATTTCATTGGTTTGTAAAAATTCCAGAGAAAATATTACAACTTTAATTGTTCAATTCTAAATTATGCACAGCATAATGCTGGTGGGCAACCAGAGGCTGAGCCACTCAGTCAGCTGGTTCCATCAGCAGGAAAGGACAGACTGGAAGAAACAAGGGAACACAGTGGGACAAACCACCTGAGATGTAACTTCAAACTCTGGAAAGCAAAAAAGACAAACAAGTCCAGCCAGAGTTCTCTGCTCTAGCTACATTTCTTAAATCATTATGCTTGTCCAAATAAAGAGCTAAAGATCAGTTTAGGACCATAGCAACAGAAAAGGAAGAACTCTTAATTGACAGAGAAAGAGAATCACAGAAATCCAGCTCAACAGGTCTGTGAAATTACTAAAAAAAAAAAAAGAAATCACCACAAAGAAAACTGAAAATGCAGCATTGAGGAAAAAAAAAAAAGAGTCGCTCCTATCGAGCACACAGATTGTGCTTGCCTCATCAAAGGCCGAGTGGACTGGCTCTTAGCTGCATTTTTTCTCCCTCTTTCTTTCTTTCTCTCCCTCACCACCACATATTGCACTGCAACCTGGAACTCCCTGCATAACAGTGAGCCGGGCAGAAGCCGGGACTAACACGCAGCATTTACAGAGACACATCACTACATTCACAGCAGCCCAGAAAAAATGTTTGGCTTTATCATATTAAGGTGCCCAGAGGAAGACGAGTGGAGCTTGAGGAGTTAATGACCAGAGATGGGGAGAAATGGTGCTAACACTGAAATTACAAGGTGAGTGATCCTGGCATGACACCAGTAATGGACGACTCATTTTATGCATAGGATCGTTGATGTTGTAAATTGCTGAACCCAGGTTAAAAACCGCAAGCTGTTTTGTTTAGCAAATATCTTGATCTTGAGCAGGAAATATATATATATATATATATATATATATATATATATATATATATATATAAGTAGGACAGCTATATAAAAAATATATCTATGCCTTCATCAAGCTAATAATGTGTTAGTTTCTGAAATTATTGCTCTAAATATTTTTGTTGCACTGCAGTATTTTTAGTGGCTGAGCTGTTTCCCAGAAGCAGAATTTAAAGTGCCACCACATACAAGCAGCTTGACTTGTGGTAATTGGCTGAGTCTAACTTTGGTCTTATTGCATATGTATAATTATGTCTTAGATGGAGGGGATGAAATATACTCCTAAAAAGCTGTAAGACGACAGGAGATGATGGCAAAAAGTTATATTATGCACTTCGTCCAAGACACTCAGGCATAACTCTCAGTTTCATAAAGAAGCAGGAGAGAATGCAAACTAAACAAATCACATTCAAACATTTTTCTAAAACATATTGTCCAGCATAAGTATTGACATGAGGAAAATGATGAAAGCCATCAATCATTTTTTTCCTCTCCATTACAATTATGCACTAGCTCGTGCAGGTAATGTATTTAAATCTCAATCTAATACTTGACAGTTTGTGGGAAATGTATGTCCCAAACCAAAAATAAGTGATGTATACTCGTAAGTGTGAAGAAAAAGGATACAAAAGAAAAGCAAATGGACATGCAAAAGGATAGCCCTTTTTTTGAAGGATAATTTTGTTTACAGAAACTTCATCATTCATTTTATTTGTTTTTTGTTTTGTTTTCCATTTTGTTTATTTATTTTGGATATTTAAAATGTCTTCCAGTTCCAGTGTTTAAATGTTCATTAGAATTTAAAGTTAATTGATCATTGAGAAAGTATTCTTGCATATTTTTACCAATATCATTACATTACTTGAAGATTACATCAAAACAACAATATCATTGTTCATCACCATAACTTCTGGGACAATTTATCATCCAGCAAATCAGTCAATCGCCTTTTGCTCTAATGTGAGTGCCAAAAAAAATAAATATGAAAAATACATTGCTTTTTTTTTTGGAGTTAATTTAGTAATATGAACATCAATGTGTCTGGGCAGAGATCAATGATTCCTTGAAGCTGTAGTTTGTGATAAAGTCCCAGATACAACTCCATGATAATACAAAATAAACTGGTCAAACTTTTATTTATTCTTGCAGTCATCTACCTTGTAAATGTCCACACAAACAGGAGGAAACAGTGTCAGCACTACAAGGTGTCTGATTTTTATGTACAAGTCAAACAGCCTATTGTGGAGATAAAATACATTGAGCCTTTTTACCAGGAAGCAGCTGGGCAAAAATAAAAATTAAAATAAAAGTTAGTTTAACTGTAGATATACAATATTTCAAACTTCATGTGAGGCTTTAAAATGAGTTTGCAAGAGGAAGAGTGGATGTCTCTATCAACATTTTCTTTGGCTTAATGCAAGTAAGATATGAGTCATAACAGGCCAAAAAATGTGTTGCTCATTTTAAAGTAAATACTTAACTGTGACTGTATGGCAAATCTTTCTACAGTAGTCAGGTTTTAAATGTGAATCCAGCAGTAACTACAAGATGAAATGGATGGATGTACAGTTAAGAATGTTACAATAAGCAATAAATCATCTTTTTAAGGGGAAAAAGAACCTTAGTGGTCCAGAGGACTGTTTTTCAGATCAAAGTAAGTTCTGCATTTCATTTTGAAATCAGAAAGAGTGGAGAGACACATAATCCACACTACTTTAAAGCAGTAGATAACATTTATAAAAATATATTTTTTACATATTTGTTTAAACTGTCACTATGTCCTGATTGTAGAATATGAGGCTGTGAAAAGGTCAAGACTACCAGTGTGCTGCAGATGGACTGGTAAATGGTCTGAACTTATATAGTGCTTTTCCAGTCATTTTGACCACTCAAAGCGCTTTTTGGGGTTAAGTGCCTTGCAGGAGGAAGATGGAATCAAACCTACAACCTGCCGATCACAAGACGACTACTCTTCCCACAGAGCCACAGATGTACTAAAGGCAGAGAATCAACCAAACATTATTACAGGAAAACTGTAAGTGTCCCTGTCCATTGAGGGGGAGGAACCATGCAGAGAGGGTTTATTTCCTACTGCAGCTTTAAGTCCAGTGTAAAGTTTACACAGTCACTGATGATTTGGGGCACCATGTTGGTTCTGGTCCACTGTGTTTTCTAAGATCCAAAGTAAATGCAGCCGTCTACCAGGAATTTCTAGAGCACTTCATACTTCCTTCTGCTGACAAGATGCTGATTTTGTTTCCCAGCAGGACTTGGTACCAGCCCACACTACCAAAGGTACCAAAAGCTGATTCAAGAACAGGAACAACAGGAATGGCCAGTAGACTTCCCTGACCTTTAACATCACAGAGATGATATGGGGTGTTGTTCAGGAGAAGAGAAGAGATATTTGACCCAACAATACAGATGACATGAAGGTTGTCATCAGAGCAACCTGTCCTTTGACCTCAGCAGAACCACAGATTGATCCACTGCATGGCGGGCTGGATTGTTGCAGGGATTCATGCACAGAGCCCAAACCAAATGTACAGGGCATATAACTGAACAAGCTTTTCAGAACCCTAACCTTTCCGTTTCAAATGCCCTTTTTTATTTATCTGATGTAGCATTTACATTTTCTAGGAGACTAAATCTTGAGTTTTCATAATGATCACAACTATAAGAAATAATAGCTTGAAATATTTCATTCAATGTGTACTGAATCTATACGAGTACAGTGGGTACAAAAAGTATTCAGACCCTTTAACATTTTTTACTCTGTTTCATTGCAGCCATTTGCTAAAATAAAAATAATATTATGTCTCATGAATGTTCACTCAGCATCCCACCTTGACAGAAAAAACAAAAATGTAGAAATTTTCGCAAAATAAAAACGCCAAATGAAGCCTTTGTTTACAAATTTGTCAACTATAACTGTAATGCAAGTAAACATTTCTACATATAGCTGGTTTTAAACCATTTCTTCTAATTCTTCTGAAAACTTGATAATACATATCTAACTTTTGTTTCTCTAGAGGCCTCACCATGCTGACGTCCTCCCTGTTCCTTGTCCTGCTCTGTGGGCTTTTGGGAGGCTGGGTCTTGTCCGTCTGTCCATCTATGTGCTCTTGTAGTGGGGGTCACCGTGACGTGGACTGCTCTTTCAAAAGCCTAACCAAGCTGCCACATGGCCTGCAGCACAACATCCGTTTTCTCAACCTCTCATTTAACAGGTAAATAGCTGTAATGCTACACTTCACCTCTCACACGTCTTATGTTAGACACTTACTCTGCATCTTGAGCAAGAGGTTAAGAAACAAACGCAGAATGATTCAAAATGTATTCTTCCCTAAAAGTACCAAGATTAAGGCTAGCATGAATTGTTAGATGGAAACGGTGATAAAAAACAAGAATCGTCATTCTACAGTGTATAAATAACATATTCAGGGATGATAAATTGATCTGTTTCAGTTATTGCTGAACACCTGTAATGCTTACAAATTAATTTTGACACGTATGCTTTCAAAATATAGCTGATTGTTTAATTTTATATACAGGAAACTGGTTGATGAAACTAGTCTTTTCTGACAGCTTGAAAGATCTTGGAGGTCAGCTCAGCCGCTATGATCACCTGCGAACCCTGGATCTCTCCTACAACCACCTGGAAAGCCTGCCGTCTGTCTTGCCACGGTCTCTATGGGACATCAAAGCAGCGTGGAACCGTCTACGTTCGCTTGACAAGAAAGATACGGCTTACCACTGGAACCTTAAGCTGCTGGACCTGTCGCATAACGCACTGGACAGAATAGTTTTCATCAACAACACTCTCCTTAGTGTTACATCCCTCAACCTCAGTCATAACAGATTTTGGACTGTGCCCACAAACATGCCTCACAACTTGGAAATTATTGATTTGTCATTTAACTATTTGGTTCAGATTCTGCCTGGCTCTTTGGATCGGCTTCCAAAGCTGGTTAAATTGTATCTGCATGCTAACCACTTCTCAGTACTGCCTGAAGGTATATTTGATAAACTGAGAGCACTGACAACAATCACGCTTGGAGATAATCCCTGGGCTTGTGAAGAAGAAGACAGCATAACAAGAATTCTTAGATGGGCAGAGCAAACTCCTGCGACTGTGTTGGGGTGTCCCTGTTATACAACACCAGTCTGTGGACAAAGCCATCTGGCAACAAAGGAAAGACTCCTGGATTCTGCTCCACTCACAGAGTCAACCATGAACAATAGAGGAGAAGAATATGACGGCATGTCCACTGCAAGGACTGTTGTGGTGACTTCTGCTTATGAGACAATTCCTTCACAGCATAAGACTGGGTTGGGGATGTGGACCTCCTCTACAGGTTTCCACAGTGTCTCCAAACTCACAAGTACAACAGAACACCTGCTATCTTCCACTGTAAAGCCCAAGATGGCCAACTCCCGGAGCAAAAGTCAAAAAGTATTTGCTCAGATTGAAATGGTGCTTCTAAATATTTTTGTTCCAACAATAGCGTTCAGCATGTACTGAACTAAAGTCGCTTGACACACTAAATTAGACACCACATTACCTTTATGCTTACATGTGGAGTGCCATATGATGCCTACAAATGTTAGTAGTTATGTTTGCAATTGAATAGTTGGAACACAAATGCATGATCCTGTCATTCCTTGTGTGGGAAATAAAACTTCTCTATTGAGATCATTCGTTATTCGCCCTATAAGATTTTCAACAGGATTAATACAAAACTGGAAGCAGAACCACAAGGATTATAGTAGAGCGATATTACAATGTGACACGAGTTCTTCTTGGATTCCTCAGTCGAGTTTGGTTGCAGTCATCGGTATAGTTTAATATTTGATGAATATTTGGTAAAATTAGGGGCTAATGATGAGCCAAAAGACAAAACAAAAACAAAAAAAAACATTTATTTTTCTTTCATAGTGCTGTATAAAGTTAGAAACTTTAACAATATTTTCAATGAAAAAGGTTTCAGCAGACTTTTGAACTAAAACATGGGCTCAGGTTTTATTGCTCAATACTATTTTTACAATACATGATAGGATAATCCTTTATTAGTTCCACAAGTGGGAAATTTGCATCGTTACAGCCGAAAGTGGACAATACAAAATAAGAGCAGAATAAATGAAAAGCAGAAAGAATAAAAAAAAAAAAACATATAGTGTATCTAGAAATATACATATGAAAATACAAACGTATTTACAAAAACCTTAGGTGTACAAGGTTTCCCTAGAAAACTTGCTAACATCAGTTTTAAGGGCAAAAGGGCCTAGCATGGTAAAAACCAGCTCTTTGTTCTCTGCTGTTTGCTACGTACAGATGACTTGGGCTCTCTACTACAGAGAAACGATTGCTTCCAGGAGGCGTGCACTCTGTTGAAGACTGAAATGTTACCAAAACGCCAATGTTGGCCATGAACTATGTAACGCGCCAGTTGGATGCTGTTGAGCTTACTGGAAACTCCCTGCGTTGTAAACAACTATCCTGCACTGCGGAGAGAGTGCCTGAATTATTCTGAATAAGTACTACTATTTAACAGTAATCAGTTTGGTTTCTGTCAATTTGTCAAGATGCAAGAGAGCAAATTAATATTTTATATTGGTAATTAAATTTTACATAATTGCTGTTGTAAAAGCCATAGTTTTTAACCAACTATGGCTTCTATACTTTATGAAATATTTCATCCTATTTGATGCTTGTCATAAATACTGCCGTGTTCTACAAATAAACGTGGGAATTAGTGCAGTTTTTGTCATTTATTGAACTGTAAGAAATTACAGTGGCTGCAATGTGCCACAGCAAAGAGAAAATAACACCGAAAACAGGTAAAGAACAACTCAAAACCTTTATGTTCTGCTTTTCCCCACTCTGTCGGCTTTATACTACACTCAGACCCATTGCCATGGCAACTGACGGACAACATCTCAATGAGCCACTAGAGCAGAGATTACGTTCAAATGTATCAGGAGGAATCAACACCAAAAACCATAAAAACATTTCCCACACAAAGTAGTAGGTAAAAACCCCATAACAGAACATTCAGCCCGATGCTTAATCTGACCTCCAATCCTTAAAAAATTCCTTTGAAAAAATAAAATCCAAATGAGCTAAAATTTTCAGGATGGTTTCCTTGAATTATTCTCCACATATTTTACACTTTATGTATGAACATATGTTCATATCCATCACTTTTTTTGCAAGTTTGTCTTTTAACACAAATATCTGTATCTTTCACAATCCTTTGACAATCATGACTAAATTGCTCACAATTGTGTGGAACACTTCAGTCTTAGTCATTCTGCAAAGTTTGTTAAGAATCTGTGCTTCTTTGTTTGAATAACAGGAAATCAACCTTTGACACCAAGTGCTCTTGATGTGTAAAGTTGTTCTATGCATTTATACTTCAACAGAACAGGATTAAAAAAATTAGCATAAATGACAAGCATTTATTTTGATTATGTGGTAAAATTTTCACATTTTTACTGCAAACTATAACGTTTTAGGGAACTTTTGAATTTTTGAACATATAAAAAATCCATAGGCTAAAGGACAATAACATTGCCTAAATAGTGTAGTCATCCTACCTGGCCACATGATGGAGCAAAACTGAAGTAAATACAGACATGAGACTTCTTAAAATGAAAAATGATTGGAATGTAAATGAAATAGGAGGAAGGACTGATGTATATTTAAGAAACTCATATTCTAATTACCTTAAAGTATATTCAGATGGTTATAAGAACACAGAAAAATGTGTGGGAATAGGAATGTTTATTCCAAAGTTTAAAATATACTTTTCCAAGCTTGCAGTTGTTAGAGGAGGTTCATCCAGACAGGGTGATGGTGTGCACATATTCCAAAGCAATAGGAGAGATTATTAAGGGAACAGGAAATTATAGAACAGTAATTCAGCACAGTTTATTTAGATTACACGGGGGTGGCATTGATATTTGGTTTTGCTAGGTACCATCACAAGGAGGAGTAAAAGCCAATGAAAAGGCAGATGAATAAGCTAAATAGGCTTTAGAGAGGGAAATAATTACAATTACAATTCCTTTTGGGAAAGGGAAATCAATTATTAAGAATAAAGAAATAGAAATGTGGCAGAAAAATATGGAATAAAGATAAGAAAGGAAGGTGTTTATATAATATACAAAAGTCAGTTGGGAGGAAAAATAGTAATAAAAGTGGAGAATGTTGAGAGAAAGAAAATGTAGAACATGTATTGATGGACTGTAAAATATATGAGCCTGAAAGGGAGAGACTGAGAAAAATAGAACACAGGACAGGGCAGGAATGGAGTTTTAAAGGAATATTGGGAACTGAAGGATACTTAGAGGATATTTATAGATTAAGGAAAGCAATGTTTATTTATCTTCATGATACAAAAATAAAAAATAGAATTTAATAGATGTAAAGTAATGTTGCTACACACTCATGTGCAGTAGATGGCAGTACGCACCTGAAAGTTGCTTGCGATCTGCCATAATAGAGAAGAAGAAGAAAAACTCCACAAGGAAGTTTTTTAAGATGGCCTATCGAACTCAACAATCACATTAGGTGCAACAGCACATTTTCAGGACTGTCCTGCATTTAAAACTTGTAGGGACCAAAACCGTGCCAAAAAATTCCTGACTGTCAACTCATGCAAGCATCCAAGGGGGACCTGTCGGGTTGGGCATGGAACCCATTATAACTGCTTGCAGTTCTAGGCTAGCCCAGCTTTTTCTGGGTCAGAAACTGCAGGGTGATGCTCAACTGAGACTGTTTGGTGGTTTAGTGTATTTGTGTATATGTTGATTGCTTTGGATACTAAGAAAGGTATGCTAGTTAACATGTTTACTTCATTATGAAATGCATTAAAAAGTTGTCTGAAGTCCTGTGTTTGCATTATTACTGATAGTGGTCACACACAAATACTACATCACTTTAGTAGCAAGCCTTAAAAGAAAAACGATTTCCTTGTATAAAGACCAACAGTGAATGACCTTACCTGCGAGCCACATAGTAGAACACAGGGTTGCCAGTCTTAGAGGTGCCTGCTTGGTAGAATATGTTAAGTGTCTTTAAGGCTTTAAACTCCTCCTTTTCATGAACCTGGTGCCTGTGAAATAGACAATATAGGGGTTAGGATTCTTTGCAAATTGTAGTTACTTTCCCCAGGCTAAGCATTGCTTACTTTTTTTTTTAATTTACTTTTTTTGTACACTAGAGAGCCCGTACTGCATGTGTCTTTGCTGCACACCGCTGCGCACTTCACTGGCAGAGCAGAAACATTCCTGAAAAACTGGTTTAGAGTTGATGCAGTGAACAGGGCCTGGTGGCGTTTTGGTGCATCAGGAGCTCATGAATGCTGTTCTCTACAAGAAGTCCTGAGGGAGACTGTCCGGTCAGCCTTTAGTAGCGTCAGTAATGCGCCACTCTAATCTGGCCATTGTTTCGTAAAGAGTAATCTAATGTGTTACCGTTTTCAATCCAGTAATAAAATTAAAGTTACTTAAGACACTGTGCATTAGCTATATTTTAGATTGTTTCAGGCACATTTACTCCTCCATCAGTTTGTTCTGTGCTTAGATACAAACTGGTGGATAAGCATTAGCTTAAAGCTATCCTACATGACAATTAAGGTACATGCTAGCTATGTTAATGTGAGCAATGCTACAAGAAAAGTATGCTAAAGTTTTTAGATATGATTAAAGTGTCAGATCTACAGTTATTTTATGTTGTCAGTAAAATATTGTGATTAAGATTTATTAATATTTTAATTTAAAATCAGTTGTTTTGTCTTTTTTGCTTCTACCAGTGTAGATGATCCAAGCACTGTTGGTGTATCTTAAAATGTTCAGGTTAAAGGTATTTTAAAGGTAAATACATACAGATAATGTATTTGAAGTTTCATCCAATATTAGGCAGATTAGCATAATTGACTTTTTCTTTTCCGTTTACTTTCATTAGACCTGGCTAAACACACAGATATGAGAAATCAGACCACAGGCATGTTTTAAACATATTCCTTGAAAATAGGACATATACTCAAATAATATAAATTACTAGAACAGAAATATTAAAACATTTCTTGTCTCCCTTAAAATTTGATCAAAAATGTGTTGTTAATAAAGTTTTAATCAGAACTGCCACAAATGTTAAAATTGATATCTGAGATGCTGGCCCAAAACTATAGGACACGTCACATGCTAAACCAAGGTTAGTCAATAAAACTTGGACCCTATTCATTTTTACGGCATTCGAGTGACAATATTGAATAGAGCTATTTATTCATGTCTTCCCTGTAGTTTTGACTTTTCTCTTCATGAAAGTTTCAGTGTCTGTGAAGTACAATACTTCATGAACAAATAAAAATAAATAAAGACACAGTAAACACTGTAAGTTAATTACTGTACCTGGTCATGAACTCCTCAAATTTGGAACTGGTCAGGTTGAGACTAGACCAGTGAGTGTCAGCCACAGGCTTGTGCTCTGGAGGTCCAAGGTAGGCAAGGAGGGTGGCCATCTTGTCAAAAGGTCGCCTGCCAACTGCCTTGTGGTCTCTGGAATTATTAAAAAAATTATGTCTCAGGTAAGCATCTTATTAGAATATATTTCTCATTTGAGATTACAAACAATAAAGGGCTGACCCTGACCTGTTACTAGAGAGGTACTGCCCAATCCTCTCCTGGTTGTTCCACAGCAAGCGGTGGAGGGCCAACACATTACCATCACTGATGAATGACAAACTGTGGTTGACTGAGTCACTGGGTGGAGAGTCAGAGGCAATGTCCAAGAAAAACCTGCAGCAGACATTTCAGCTAATCAGGCATTTTAATTATTTAACTCGGGTTTTGGTATGTTGATGCTCATTTCAGCATCAAGTCATAATATGAAAATTGATTAATTTATAATATTAAAATTGATTGATTTTTGGGGGGCAAAATGAATGTACGTAGCTGAAAATAGACACCAACATCAGTATCCTGCAAGGTACTTGTTAAGCTTAAGGTTCTGTATTGATATTAGCTAGTCATCTTTAGCTAAATTACCTGCATCCAACAGCTTTACTCAACTCAGTCGGTTAGTTTGGAGGGAAAAACTGTGAAAAGTGAAAAGTTCTTTGTGTTTTGCTGGTTTGCTGCCGTGATTCTAACACAAACCTACGTAGCTCCGCCCAGCAGCAGCAGGTCTCCTTCACAGGTGGAAACGCAGCGCGAGCGTCGTAGCGCTCATGTTGCGTTTAAAGGCGGCTCGGAAAAACAGGTTACAACATGTTAACAACGGATTAAACAGTTTTAACTGCTGATGAAAGTGACAGAGGACACAAATATGGGAAGTGTGGAAGCCTCTACTGTATCAAACTGACAGGAATAACAGAGAGTTGGCCATTCTAAGGTAAAAACCCAGCGCATACAGTGTTCATGTTTTTTTTTGTTTTTTTTCATCAAGACGGCTTCCCGCGCCCCCCCTGCAATGACACGGCGCCCCCCCCTAGGGGGCGCGCCCCACAGTTTGGGAACCTCTGGACTAGACTGAAGAATGGGAAAACAAAGATGGGGAGTGATGAAAAATACTGAGTAAATCTTTCTAAAGTGTGGAGAAACTTTTATTCCCACATCAGAATTTCTGTGACTTTGGGTGAGCTTCAACAGGTTTCTGTGTGTCCTACAACCCTAACCCTAGAAACATTACTTTTTGTGTTTTTAGTTTAACCCCTTAATTGTCATAGAGGCACAGGTGTCCTCAAGGACCTATTAACTTGCATGTAAGCATTTTGGGGGTGACAGCTGAGGGTATAAACAAAGTCTAATGGACAATGCTTGCTAAGTAATCACTGTTTGGGTTCTGTTAGGTGTAATAGAAATTCTGTATATATAAAAAAAAGATCTTCCAAAAATGTCTTCCTGGTTTGTTCTGTTTAAAAGAAAGGTAGAACCTCTTACCTTCTTGCTGAATCAAAGTTGCTTTTAACAAAGTCATTAAAAGGCCTCATATGTTCTTCTTTTGTAAACAGGACATGGTTTGCAATACTCTGCAGAATCTAAAAGAAAAACACAAATACACATGCAAGGACTTACATCATTCTATCTACTTGTACTGATTACACATAAATGCATCACCACATGGGTTGCCTTTATCCAATTCCCATGTGCATTCAAAAGACTATGTTCAAGATGTTCAATCATATGGCCAACTCCCTTAAATATAGCCTTATATTGGGAAAACTTTCAAATCCATTTAGCCTGGGTTTAACAGGCTGAACTTCAGCCTCCTGTCTGATTTGGGCACATACTTTTTACCTCGGATGAACTCCCATTCACTGTTATGTTTATCATCCTGACATTAATAGAAAATCGACCTGAAATCAGGTTTTATTCAGATACAGTCAAGGTAAAATCAAAGTTGGTACTTTTATTAGATGTGAGACACGCATCATAATTGTGCATAAGAATAAATCAGAAGCAGTAAATCTGGATGACAACCACGGCTGAAAGCTAAAATTATAAAATACTGAAAGGAGTTTGTGTCAATACAGCGCATCATATCACAAATCCACCACTCCTAGTTTTGACTGCAGATAAAAAAACAGACCAGTTGCAGCCTGTGCACCACAAAAGGCCACTGCTATTACCCTTTTTCCTCTTATTATGATCTTGTGACAACACTGTCACTTCTGAAAAAACTGACAGACTGACTGAAAAAACTTTAAAAATTAATCCATAGATGATGGCATCAGTTATTAGTGCTTTAAAGTGTGTGGTATTGTATGACACGTTTGTTGTTCTTCTGCATCTGTGGGTCATTTTGAGGTCAGAAACCGTTCACACAGAAGTCTGATTGCAGTCACAGTATTTAGTCGTATGAGTGATCATGCAAAAATTGAGCATGGATTACACCATGTGAACAGAGCCTAAGAGCCACTTGTGAATGCAGTGGTTAGACTCTCACTGTATTGTTTCATTTCTTTTTCGTCAGCCCCTCCAAGGAGACAACTTGCTTTCTTGGCTTACCTTGGACATGAGCTTGAGACCTCGTTCCACTCTGGGCAGCGGCTTTTTATCTAAGATGCCAGCCTCATAGGGGGACACAATAGCCGGGTTGATGAAACGTAGGAACATGGCACTACCCACTGCACCTATGCTGTTCTGTGGGAACCGCTGACTCACAACCTGAATGGACAGGGATGTGTGGAGCGGAAAGGTGGGAGGTTGGGAGGAAGACAACAAAGCAGAGAGAAAACAAAGAATGTAGAATAAAGAAGAAAAACAAAAGATTTGAGATAAAGAAAGAAATGTTGAGGCAAATTTTCAACACACTTTTAAAAATGAATGATTCTGAAGAACAACAAAATGTAAATGTAATATGTGACATTACAGAGCAAAGTGAGGTTTGACCTGGCTAGTAAAAGTTTAGAAAGAGAAATGGTTGGAAGACAGTCGCAGTTCATTCGGGGCTGTTGTTTCTGTGACAGTCTGGATATGCTTTTCACAGAGGAGCAGTTTATGCTGCTTTGAACGTACAACCGCTGGACCCTGGATTGTCTGCATTATTTGGCAAGTTGTGAAAATAGATCCAAACTCTGATGCCTGAAAATGTGGGTTTTGGTTCGCTTGGAAGTATAGTACACTCAGCAGTGGTTTGCTTCCAGTGGTAAAGCAAAACAAAGGGAGGAAGTGAAGCATTTTATATATATATATGATCCTCACTCGCAGTCTGCAGGTACTGTACTGTCTGTACTGTTGTGTTTGCCTCATACAGGACAACATGTCACTGACTCACTACAGATTATATAATGTTTACTAGCCTGGGAGGATCTCAGAGCCACATAGTCATAAATTAATTGTTCCCAGTGATGATATGCAATCTCAGTTGCTTTATTAACATTATACGTACTTATGCAACTTATCAACTTTTTCCTCTGCAGTGACAAAAACTAGACATCATGCAGAGATCCAAAGAAATTCCAGAACAAATAAGAAAGAAAGCAATTAAGATCTACAGTCTGAAAAGGGTTACTACACTATTTCTAAAGATTTGGGACTCCAGAGAGATGTTATCCACACATGGAGAAAACATGGTAGCTTCCCAGGAGGTCAGCCGACCAAATTACACAACCTCTCTGATAAGCATAATTTATCAGAGAGGTCACAAAAAACTTCTCAACAACATCCAAACAACTGCAGGCCTCACTTGGCTCAGTTAAAGTCAAAGGTCATGTTTCTGTCATAAGAAAGAGGCTGGGCAAAAACGGAATGCATGGTTCCCTGATGTCCCTGTTTAATCAATGTCACATGCTGTTTTTATTTTAATTATATAAAGCACTTTGAAATGCCTTGCTGCTGAAATGTGCTATGCAAAAAAAATCTGACTTGATTTGATTTGATTTATAAAAACCACTGCTGGCCAAAAAGAAGATCAAGGATCATTTCAAATTTTCCAAAACATAGTTTGATGATCCCCAAAACCTCTAGAAAAACATTCTGTGGAGTGATGAGACAAAAAGAGGAACTCTTTGGAAGGTCTGTGTCTGTTACATCTGCCATAAAAGCAACTCTGCGTTGCATAAAACGAACAACATAGCAACTTTAAAATATGGTGGTGGTGTGAAGGTCTAGGGCTGTCCTGCTGCTTCAGGACCAGGAAGATGTACTGTAATAAATGAAACTATGAATCCTGCTGTCTTCCACAAATTCTGAGAGAAACTATTCCCACAGCATAAGAAAAGTTCAATTCAAGACTTTTCTTTTTCTTAATACCACTTGAAATAAAATTTTAGTTTCCTTCACAATAAATCAATCACGTTTATTTGTATAGCAAATAAACACAAATATAAAAAGTTAGTAACAAAACATTTTGTTAAGTGCCATTATCAAAGTCACAAATACACATCAAATATGTTGGAAAGCGTTTCAGTGATTATGAGACTAATATCTAAACTGGTTTGATGTTCTGAAACTCTGCAGCATGACAAACATGCAAAAATTAGGAAATCAGGAAGATGGCAAACACTTTCCCACACCACTTTATATAGACACATAAAATAAAATGATGTCTGAAAGATATTTGCTTTCAGAGGGACAATGCAATTGGACAAGGCTTCATATTTACAGGGTTACAGGGAACTATTAAGTCTTAGCAGGGATACAGAACTATGTTGTACCATATAGTAGTAAAGTAGCAGTAGTCACATAGAAAAAAAGTGTCTGGCTCCCTCAGTTGATCATGCATGCACGCGTTTGCGTGGTCTTTGTGGGGACTTTCTATTGACTTCCATTCCCTTGCCCTTACTCTTACCCTGTCCATTGCATACTTAACCCTTACACTGACCAAAACTCAATTCACACCTTAGTCCTAAATCTGACCCCTGACCCAAAAACAGCGTATCCCCACAAGGAGCAGTGAGTCCCCACAACGTAGTATGTGTCAGGAAAATGGTCCCATAAGGTATTACAAACAAGCGCACGCGTGCACACACACACACACACACACACACACACACACACACACACGGGCAAAATTTGTGACAATTAAAACAGTTTTTGGACTATGGGAGGAAGCAGGAGCGCCCAGAACCCACCCATCCATGCACAGGGAGAACATGTGAGCTCCATGCAGAAAACCCCTCGACTAGGATCTGAATCCATGACATTCTTGTTGCAACAGTTCAAACAAATGAACGCCAATGCAGCCTTGAAAAGAAATGTGGTCTGTAAATGTGCACTTTTTTGAAATTTAGAACTGATGAAAAAAAAAAAAATCACCTATATTATATTTTTCTATGTGGTTAAATCAGTTTCTTCAAGCAGTACCATCTATGTGTGTTAGCAGTTTTTTTCTTTATTTTCATGAAGCATTCAACACAGAAGACATGTCTGTCATTACTTACAATCCACTTTTTAACATTTATGCACACAGAGGCTTTTTGATTTTTTTTCTCAAGAAATAAAACTGATACTTACAGAAGTGATACACTGACAGCAAATACGTGGTTAAAGTAACATATGGAGTTATTCTTTTTTTCAATCTGTTGTATTTGCAGAGTAAAGTGTTACTCAATTGTTCTGTGTAATTTCCAACGTGGCAGGAAATGCTGATGAGGCTTTACACATCAGTGGAAGGCAAATATTGGTACTGATAGATTCCAAACAACTTGGATGTTTTACAGCAGCAGAAACTGGGAGACTAGTCGGGATAGAGGGAGAGATGAACGCAGCGATGTACAGAGACATTGTATATGAAAACCTGCGCCTCAGCAGAACGACGACACAAAGGACCTGGCCAAGATCTCACAGGTCCAGTTCAGAACCACTTATTAAAAAACAAAGAACACATTCATTCCATTTGTAAAAATGGACTGATACCTAAATGTGAATGTCCCAGAGTTGCCAAATTTCAGACTTGAATCTGACTGAACATCTCTGAAGAGACGCCCCATCCAACCTGATGGGAGTCCAACTAGAGCGGGTGGGACTAATAGCATAAAAATGGCATAACAATGCAAGTACACCCTCTCAAAGATCAATAAGCTAATTTCAAAATAATATAACGCAGCAACTGGAATACATTTTATATATCCAAAATACATAAACGAACTATAAATAAATGAAATGTATTATGAAGTCTCTATAAGAAAATGTGCCCTTTAGAATATATTCATCTTAGGTTTGACACACAGGAGGTGCAGCTTCCTCTCCATTCATTTCATATGGAACTTGCACATTGAAGCGAAAGTCGCTCGCCCTCCAAAAAGGGCTAAAAGCTAAAAGTAAAAGGTTTGTTCAGTAACCAAATGTGGTATACACCAAGCAACCCCCAGGATTTATTTGACAATCAGGTGTTTGCCAAAATCTTACAAATATGAATGTTTATAGATCTGAGTCAGCAAACGGGGCTTCAGCTCCTTCTTGAACAAAAGCACAGAAAACATCACATCAACCAAACATTAACATCATAACAGCAGCAGAAACCCAAAGAGGGCAACAAGGGCATCATTGCCATTAACAAGAAAAAAAAAAAGAAAAATTAGCAACATTTATCTAGAGCAGCATTAGCATTATACTAACCAGAGCAGCATAAGCATCAAAAAAATCACAGCAATGTCCATAACTGATAATCAGCAATGAATAAATGACAGCAGCTGATGAACAGAAAAAGTAAAAAAAAAAAAAAAGCAGACTGATATGTTAGCTAAAAACTATAAAACACATAGGAACAGAAGCTGTAGCTTACCAGCTGTCTAGAAATCCTCCGCGCGGTCATGCAATGTGGAGAATTTGGTCTAAGCTTTCCATCGACTGCCATCATCACCACTATCAACTTTATACAGGGGACAAGAGTCCGAGTCGCCCAAAGACATTACATTCAGCTAAGCGGAGTGGCTAAATCAGTGGGTCTTAACCTGAGCTCGGTCGAACCCCAGGGGTTCGGCGGAGCCTCTGCCACGGAGGTAAAGACACACTAATGTAAAGTCGTGATGACGCCCCGCTTTGCCATCGGTTGCTGCAGAGGATCACGTTACATTGCTGAGCCAATCAGAGCTGTGGAGGAGCCCTGATTGAAGGAGCTCCACTCTCAGCATGGATTTGAACTTGTGTCTTTAATTACTTCAGCAAAACTCACCATTTTTACTAAATTCTGCAGCTTTCGGTGTACTTCTAAATCTGCTCCTTAGTCGCATCTTTTCAGGGTTGCTACTCCCTCTAGTGGCGTGGGGGTGGTAACACAACTAATATAATTACATTACTAAATCAGAATAAAGTCTTCATTATTTATTTATTATTAATTTTTCATTCTCTTAAGAATGTAGAGCTAATTAAATGATCTAAATAAGACCTTAAAGTGGTTCCAGTTTCTCTTGATGGCCAACCTGTTGAAACTGTGGCAGATTTTAAAAACCTTGAGTCGTTCCTGGACAGTCAGCTCAACTTTGCTGAAAACACTGACTATATTTTAAAGAACTGTTCTCAGACACTCTACCTTTTAAGAAGACTTAGTGATCTTGTCTATGTCTTGAATTTGGGGAAAAAAATCATTTTATTAATCACTACAGAAGGGTTCAGTGAATGCGCATATGAAACTGGTGGGTTCGGTACCTCAAAAAAGGTTAAGAACCACTGGGCTAAATGTTTATTATTTTTTCCCTAGCAACCACACGATTGGCCACTTAGCTGCATTCCTAAGGTAATATCAACAGTGACAACCAAAAAGACAACTGACAGGAACCTGTGGGAATACATGAGAGCTAGTTGGTGGAAATAATTTATATTGCATTTAGGGACATACTATTAAGACAAACTGGCTAATACAATTTGTTTTTAGACCATTTTTAGATTTTGTTTTTCCCACTTCCACCTCAGGGAGGGCAGCACTCCCTATCAACCAGCCACCACTGGTGAATACTTGAGTCAATATGTTTTCTTGATTTTCTATTTTAAGTGAATTTTTAAAACTCTCAAAAAATTCCACATTGTCATCATGGGTTATTTGTATTTGTATGTAATTAGAGGAAAGAGATTACTATCATATAGTGCTGCCTATATTATGGAAAAAGACCATAATATAAAATGTGGGAAAAGGGAATCTGTGAATTCTCTTTGGATGTGCATTGTTCCGGTTCCACATTACAACAACAAAAAAACACAGACCAGACTCATGTTTTCTAACACTCTTAGTGGATATTGTTCACAATAACCATGTCTCAGTTTGATAAAAAAAAATAATAAAGCAACTAACAAAGTCATTTTGTTCTTAAAAAGGTGGTGGTATATAAATGAAAATCATCATCGTCTTCATAAATGGCTTCATGCGACTAAATCTTTGCAGACTGGAGCGCCGAACCATATTAAAGAATCACAAAAAACAGCAAGGCAGTTTTTTAAATTTCTCAGCTGATTAGAAATGATGTCTTTAGGAAAAGTTCAGTACGTTACGGCATGTTAAGGCATGCAGCTTTGTGAGTGAGGGTAAGATGGATACATAGTTCAGTCATCAGATGAAGCAGCATGAAAGCAATGCAGACAAAATGCATTACAATGTCTCCTGGAGCAACAGAGACACCAGACAGGTAACAGTGAATGCAATTTCCCAAGAACTGTTAATAGAAAGTGAATAGAATGTTAAATAAAGATTCTTAGAACAGCATTGCACATAAAGTTAAATATGGAAAAAAAAGAGAGAACAAATTACAAAAAGAAAATTGAAAACAGTATTTTAAGAATGAAGAAAAAAACAGTAAAATGCTAAAATGCTTTATTTTTGTTGCTTTAGGGGGAAAGTGTGTAGAGGAAAGTAGATTCACCAAACTTACTGCTTTTTTGTTTTCCTTTTTTTCTTTTAGTGTTGCCTTATTCAGTAGAGAGTGGCAAGTAGCCTACAGAACAGAGATGAGCACAATCATGGTCACAGCACCAGATACAAACAACAATCTCAACAATCTATAACAAAAGCTACGCTCCTTCATTAAAGGACCTAAAGCAGTGTTAAATATGCACAAAATGCTTGTCAGTCAGTTGTAGAGCCTATTGAAAGCACTGGTATTTATATATATGACCATCAACTTAGAGTAAAAAAAGCTTTGACATATTTTAATGGAAGCAGTCACAAAAGTCCTGGAAGTTAGAAAGATATGCTAATGATAAAAAAGAGACTTGTTTGTAGTGTAAAACGTATGTTTCATCATGTTTTCCCTTCCCCGACATGAAACTGTGAAGGTTGAAGGAGCAGAAAAAGCTGGTCGTACAGCATGCCTATTCAAAAGTAACATTCTTCAAAGAAAATGGCCATTCTAGAATCAATACAGCATTACAGTTATAGTGTACATGTTTACATTCCACACTGTTTGTAATTACAACTAATCTACTGCTAGATTTAAGTTATGACATGTCTTCTGTTTGTCAGGCAACCCCAGAGGAAAATAAAAGTAAAATAACATACATATACTTTTATATAATAAAAATACACTAATGTGGGCAATAGATTAACATGCTTTAGAGACTGGGCTCCATATGGAGCAGCCGGTCCCCACAATGTTGTATGTGTTAGAAAAATGGTCATTGCAATGTATCAACCATAAGGCCACACACACACACACACACACACACACCCTTGTACTCCTACACAAACCGACGACTTTGTATTGACTTCCATTCATCTTATCGACTGCATTCAGACCTAACCAGAATGTTTTCCTTAACCCCAACATAGATATGCATCAATCTGATATTAATATCTATTTTGGTCTGGATTTTGGAAAAAATTCTAGGTTGGATATCAGTGACAGAATTCAGAATTACCTTTTTTTTTAAAAAAAAAAAACAATTGTTATGGATATATCATTCTGTGTCTTTCCTCTATCTCTCTATCTGCTCACATGCACACTGCTGCATGCTTACCTAGCCATAACGTATAAGACTGGCGACAGTCACACACGAACAAAAACTGATTAAACAGGACAACACCCCTTAGAGAAGGTGCAGAATGAGGAGAAGATGAAACCAGACTCGACATTACAACCTTGGCTTCACTTGGCGTCACCCCTGAGGTGAGCTGAGTGGAGTCCTGCGCTGAACGGCGTTTGTTACGGTGGCCGACAGGTGCAAACGTGCAATAAACAGGTGTACGACGCAAAAACAAAAAATAAACGCAAACAAAAACTGCTGCAGTCACAAATAAAACGCTGCAATCACAGGAAAAAGGATCAAGAGGGAGAAACGGTGCAAATAGCAAAAACAACTGAAAACTCGCTCCACAAAAACGAAGTGCTGTTAACATTACAATTAAATGTCAAATTTAATTGTAATTTAACCACTAGAGGGAGCGAGCAGTTCTCACAGCTTCATCTTTCCATTTAGTTGATCCAAAATGAGGCGTCTTTGAAATGTGCTCAGCAGGTGGTTGGAGTGTCTTCCCCTCTGACCGCGGCCTGATCTCGACATGTCACTGTCGTTTTCCGCTGCCTGTTGTCTGTTCGTAGCGGCTATAAGTGATATGAAGCTTTTAATATGTTTGTAACGTTCTGTTTGATACATGCATCAAAATGTAATATACATCTCTGGAGATTTCAATACTTCTGAAGTTATTAGTACTTTCTGAACCTTGCCACAGTGTTTTCTTCCCATACAAATTATAAATACAAATTATAATCCTTTCCTTGGAATTTTTTAGTATCTAAATTCATACTAAGAAAAATATTTTAAGACATTACCCCTTAAAGATCAAATAGAACACTTTCACTTCTGCTTATGTGTGTGTGAGTGGGTGTGTGTGTGTAATACACATTTCCACGGCTTCTTTCGTGCAGAGTGAACTTTTTTCAGTTTATTTTTTATTGTTTTATTCAGGAGGAGAGGCCACAGCTCCAGGTCTGGGTGCAGCTTCCCAGAACCTCCCAGTGATCCTCTTCCTCCTCCTGACCTGCAGCCATTTTACTTGCGTTTGTTTTGTTGACTGAAAGTTTTTGCTTCTTTTTCTGTTATTACAACATTTTTTTTGTTTGCATCACTTTTCTGTTGGATTTGTTTTGTTTTTTTACATGTGTTTGCAGCTCGTGTCCCCTGTTTGCACCGTGTTTGACCCCTGTCAGCCACCGTAGTTTATCACTCTGTATCTGTCCATTTGCATGACTTTGAACATTTTCGATTGGTTTTTCCTTAACCAAATCTCCTTATTTCTTAGCTTAATGACTCGAGGGGTTTTGATCGGGTCTCAGAACTGGTAACCTGGTAACCAGGCCTGGGTTTTGCGCCAAAGGGAAAACGGTGCAGCACAACATAATGTAAAGAATACAAGATATATATTATATATATATTCCCTTATTTGCACACTTATACTAGCCGTAATCAGTTTGAAATTGATTTAAATATCATGAAACATAAAATTTTACTTCATATTGAAAGACCAACACAGCCGACATGACACGGCTCCTGCCTGTCCAGCTGCGCCGTTTCAAGGGTTGCATGAACAAATATTAATTCTCCTCCCCTCATCATCTCCAGAAGATCCACAGTCATCCCCAGAACAGAACCAGCCTTCTTTCAGGTGTAGTCTTTTTAGGACCCTGATTCTGATGCTATTGCCCAAACAGATAACGGCAGAAGAGATGATGCTCTCTGCAGCATCTTATCTTCCTCAAGAAGTACAGTTTGCTCTTATCCTTTGCTGCTTCAACAGGACTTTGCCTAACAAGATGATCCCCGCCCACTTTCGAGGAAACCTTCTGCTCACTGCAAAAACAACCAAGACCATTGTACAAGAGGGCCGAGACAGGCCGGTGCCAACAGGCCTCTAATCAAGCCAAACAAAATGAATTCAGTTAGAGTATCATCTCTGATCTGAATGCTCTCAGAGCTGACTGCGGCGCATTGAAGCGTTATAGACAAGAGACTTTAGAGCAGCTGAACCGCTGCTGCTGGATAATTCTTCTGCTGGCTGAATGTTCAGAGAGTCTTGGCGACTTCTGATCACTTCAATTGGTGAATGTTACGTTTCAAAACTTTGTCACTGCTGAAAAAAATTAAATGTATTCAGCTTGATGATGGCATAATGTGGCTCATCTGTTCAGCTTGTTGAATTTTAAACAGAATGAAAATGAAATGCAATTACATGTCATTTTAAAAATTGATGGGAAATAACGTGTTGGTGTGTTATCACCCCCACCTGGGATGAAGTGTGGTTTAACCTTTGAGTTGAACTGAAAAGCAGCTCAGGAGGAAAATCAGCAGAAAAACTGTCTGAATTTGGAGTATTGACTTGCTTTTAGGAGAACGAGTGCTTGACACTGGTATCGAGACACCACTAAACAGTAATAATTATAATAATAATACATTTAATTTAAATTAGCATACAGCAGAGTAAGCACTAGAAACTAAACTGCTCCATTTAACTATGCAAATCCCCCATGGCCCAACTTTACCTCTCATCTTTGTAACATTTTGGAAAAAGGGGCATTACTTGCTTGACCTAAACATTGCAAACCAAGGTAAGCCCATAATAATTTATTGTTACCTCTTAGACACAAAAATAGTACCTCGCAAACTGTTTAAGGTTTTAGTAAATCCCATTGTGGTGGAAAGTCATATTTGCCTATATTCCTCCTTCCAATATTTTGCGACTTCTGATGATCAGAATATGTTTTGTATATTCATGAAGGCAGACATGATAAATGTATTACTCCAGATTTGCTACACAATCCTGTGTGCGTGTTGTTTGTAGATCAGGTTTGTGCAAGACATCAATTTTGTACCTGTTTTTATATGTGCAAAACCTTTAGAAGATCAGCCCTAAGTGTGTGTAAGCAGACATAGGATGAGACTGAATGATCAGTAATGGGACAATGAGAAGACAAGAGGCAAAAATAAAGGGAATACCTGGTAGAGGCAATGGCAAACACTGCGAAGTTGAGGGGGGAAGTCGCTGGATGAGCCGATTATGGCCTGGAAGAAGCGCTCAGTGATCTGAAGCAGGTTCCTCTGGTTCTCCTCTAGATTTTCACCATGTTCCAATCTGATGAGACAACAACCAACAAGTACCTGTGTGACTCGTGGTGCCTTTTAGTTTGAAAATTGTCACTAGTTCGACTGCTTATTAAAGTGTAACTAATCCTTCTGTAAAAGCAAACCCTGCTCCCGGCAAATTTGTAAAACTTCCAGCAAACTGGGTGGAGCAACTCTTTTTCTGTTGTTGGAGACTTTTGTGGCAACAACACTCTGCAGCTTAGCTGCAGTCTGTCTGTCCTGAGTGAGCAGCAAAAGCAGCAATTAGCCTCTCCCACTTCTTAAACACTGCAGTCGGTCTCACACCGACTCCTGACTCACCACCAGGCAGAGGGACTGCGGGGGGCGTGAGGGTCTGTGCTTGTACACCTGAATGCCGGGCTGTGACGAAGTTGTACCAAGGAGCTGTATTGCTGCGAACAACCGGGACATTCAACTTCCTAAGAATCGTTAGATGGAAGGAGGCCATACTGGTAAAGGGACATAGTGAATTTAAACTGAAGTGGCTCTAATACAAATCTCTTGTTTTTATCCCATTAGCTTATTGTTGTTTTGCTCTAAAAATACAACCACTTGTGATTTTATAACTCGAGTATAAGTCTGGTGAAATCAACAACCAAACTTACACACAGATCAAAGCAATGATCTCCTTCAAACTAACATTTCTATATTAAGGAAAGAAACTCCTCAGGGTGGAAACTGAAGCTTTTGTAGTTTCTTTCTTTCTGTGAATTGTTTTGAAGCAGTGAAAGGTAAATGCTTTGGGTTGGTTAGAAAATCCTGTTCAAAACGAATGTCCATGTGCAACATTAAGATGTGTCACAAAGTAGAATTTAAACAACATGTAATGGTATCCAAGCTTAGATTCTACTTAGCTGGTTATTGGTAGCAAGATCATAGTCTATAGTATATTAACATAAATGGAAGATCATATTAAATTGGCCAACAGCTGCCTTCTGAAAAATTAACTTGACTTGTTTTAAGAAAGTTTTGACCCGAACTGTGTTTTAGTGACACACTGGTGAACTGTGAGAGGTGCAGAAATAAAATGACTTGCCTAGTGGGGTCCACTTCAAAGCTGATGTGTTCAGGGGTTGAAATAACTCCCCTTAACAATGGCTCCAATAACTTCTGCAAGTATGCTGCTCCATATACCTGTTATAACAACAAAAAAGTTAACTTGTCTTGTTTGATCTAAATTAGGTCAACAATATGTTCAATGTGAGTAATGATCTTGAACCAGTTACAATGTTAAGACTCTATATTTGTGGGTTTAAATAGTATTTCACTGGCAATGTCCTCACATAACGATAATTACCCAGTAATATTTTTACATTTGCTGTGAACTTAACATCTTTGAATACAAAAAAACAGTGGACAGCCAGTGGACAGCCAGTGGACAGCCAGTGGACAGCCAGTGGACAACCAGTGGACAGCCAGTGGACAGCCAGTGGACAGCCAACATGGCTCAGTTACACCAGTTCTGTCAGATGGACCAGGCCAAAATTCCTGCCAACTATTGAGAGAAGCTTCTGGAAGGAGATGCGAAACGTTTGACCCTAGTCATAATAATGAAGTGTATGTAAGCTTTTTACTTTAAGGAAGGAAACAAAAAAATTGCCTTGAAAAAAAATCTCTCCCTCAAAATTCTGGCATTTAGAAATATAACAAATGTTGGTAATTCTAACTGACTTAAAACAGGAAAAATATATTCTGGTTTCATGTCAAACAGTGTGAAAGAAATGCATGCGTGTCTTTTCATAGTGTATGTAAACTTCTGGTTTCAACTGTATATGTCTGCCAATAAACTCAATATTTGTCTATGTCCTCGGATGAAGCACCCATCTAAAGTCTCTCCATAAACCCAGAGTAAAGCAATTAGTCAATAATAAATGAACTCTCAACTTAGTTCTATTAACCGTGGAATGACAATGTTCTGATCTTTTAACACATATCGGTGATAACAGTGTGTTGTCCATTTGAGTCAGAAACACCAAAGCTTGCCTTGGAATATGAACAGCGACTCTTTCTCAAATTTGAGTCATGTAAGAGTGAAATTTGAGCATGCGGTGCTAATCCTGATTCTTGTGACTAAAGCATTTTTAAATCCTCTACTTTGTTCTAACTGTGTTGTTTTCACCTTGAAACAGAAGGTCATTATTTTGCTGGCGAGGCTGTTCCCTCTGAAGAGCGTCTGCATGGAGTCGGCCAGTTCCACCTCTTTAGAGAACATGTTCCATAACAGCTGGTAGAGTAAGTGGCGCGAGTCAAAAAGGGTCACCAGAACTCGAGCTAACTCGTCCTGGAAATCAGAGATGAGACGGGTCATGACCACAAACACACTGCATGCAGAGGCTGACCGTTCCAGAAAATAATCCTCTTAATAAACAATAACAATCAACCAAAATAACTGATATTATTAGTTCTGATCCAGCAAACAACAGAAATAATTCACAAGAGTAAGTAAACATCACAACTGACATTTGCTGGAATTTAAAAACAATAAATAAATAACTGCATTTAGACCTGGTTACATTTATTTCACAAAATCCCACCAATGCAGCACAGAAACATTACTTTATGCAATGTGATGATGCTAATAAATGTAGCATAAGCACACATTGTTCTTGTGAAAAGGTGACTTAGTGGACACTTAATACTGGGTTGACCTACTTAATAATGCACTCATTTAAACCATAATAGCTGAAGTGTGCTTTGGCTGAGAATTATTTAGATTTAACTGTACATAAAAACGCCAAGAAACATTCAGAAGTTAAACAATTTTGCATACTACAGCCTCGCTACAGAACTACACAACTGTTGCTTGCAACACATTGGTGATAATACCTTGGCACCAAGCCAAAAGTCAAAAACACAAACGCATCCAAATGCAAGTTTCTTCTTTTGAAAAGCTGATACAGTCTGCAGAATACGTGTGTCTATGCAAAACATTTTAATCGATCATACAAAAAAGCTGGACTACATACCCACTGAGAGCCAGGAACAACATTAGCCAATGCCATAGCAATGGGCAGCTCTCCTTGGTCTCCCATCATGGTAACGAGCTCCACCAGCCTCTCAAAGCGGTCAGCTAGGACTGTCTCTGCCAACGTGTCAAATTCTGTTCCCTGTTGCAAAATCTTGGTCAGCACCTCCATGAAAGTGGCTCGAGTCTGCAGATCCTTGTGGTAGCCTAAGCCTAAAAAAAAGATCACTGTTTCTACTTTGCAGATCTTAACAGAAATGTAAAAAAAAGTCAAATAAAGTCTCAACATTCTGGCAGAATCCATAGCAGAATACTGACCAATGGAATGCATGAGGCCACTGTCCACATTAGCATTGAGCAGGTTGGACATGGCCAAGATGGTACAATGGCGAAGGGAGGCCAGGCGCCGGGACATTCCTCGTTTCCGCCCCCCCACTGTCTGACCCTCATCTTCAACCTCGCTGCAGTCGTTCAACAGGTTCATGAACAGGGTGAAATACCTGCACACAGCCACAAAGCACAGGGTCTGACAATTCACCCCTGAATGAACACACTGCCATCACATTTTAGATTTTCTTCACCATAAGTTAGATTTTATTTCACCAGACGACGTAATGGGGGGGGGTGATACATTACGTGTGTATTGTAGACATACAATACACACGTATGTCACTTGAAATATGTGAAAAACACATTTATGTAGAAGTTATGTACTGCACCTTTAAGTGTTTCAGATTTTTTTTTTTTTTCATATTTTATTTGGAAAACTTGTTCAGTACTCATAAAAGCCTAAAATTATTAAGACATCTTCCCATAACTATATGTCACTAGTAGTGTTCTTTCTGGATTCTGCCTTACTTGAGGAAGAGCTGAGACTTTGCCTCCATCAGTTCGACACCATCACCCTCCTCTGGCTGTAGGGGCAAACCTGCCAAAAGGGAGACAACTGCCTCCATACTGGCCTGGTCCAAGTCTCTGCAGATTACATGCAAGGAAAATGTTGAGAGGGAGGTATGCTCAGTGTCTGGGTTTATTTTGTAAGTAAACAAACTTTAAAAAGCACCTTTCTCAGGTCAGAAACCACAAAGTGCCTTAAGTAAAAACTAAAAATATAAAAGCATAAAAGAGTCCAAGGAGCTGCACCTGGTCAGACACTTGATGTCATCATCAGCAGCCTGGTTAGAGGTTCCCATCACCCAGTCTGTCAAGTACTCCACCATCTTGTTCCTTTACAGAGGGAGAGGCGAGAAAAGTCGTTCAACACTGATAAAAATAATAATGAGTTTATTTCTGCAGAAATCTCAAGTCTAGACAGCTTAAAACACTGACCTGAACTTCATCTCCTGGCAGAAGGACAGGTCATCCCGTCTCTCCATCATCACCTCAACCAGCTGGCAGAGCTTGGTTTTGACCTGAATTGCATGCACCACATTGGTCAGGCCACGCACATACCTGAAAGATGTAAAACAGGTCAGAAAACCTAAAATCAGGGTTTCTTCTCAATATTTCCTCACTTTTTCCTTTCCATATTTTTTAAAATGTGTACCAGCTGGAACACCCTGAGAGACATGGATGATACAAATCAACACTGTCCTGTGTATGTTAGTGAAAAAGTGTTGGTTTTAAAACCAGACGACATAAAAACATTGCTGCTTAATGAAACCATTATTTCTAAATTACAGCATATTATTTGACCCAGAAATGCTAATACCATAAGTACTGATTTTCATCACGCTCCAAATCACACTCAGAACTTAACTTAGGAACATTTGGCTCTTTTTAAGTTTGAGCGATGGCAGAAAGCCAATGAATATCAGTACAGAAAAGAACTCAAAGAACACGACCAAATTATTTGCAAAAATAATATGTTGATCTTCTTCACTCAGTGTACCAAAGAAAGCAAGGTTTCCATCTGTTTATGGATCGCACTTACCCCACCAGCAAAGTTGTAGGAGCGAGGTGATGGGGGGAGGGGACATAACCGTTACAATACAAAGGCACTTTCCTCTATGCCAAGCCACATGTTCACTCCCCCAACTCAGCTCACAGGCTTGTGTTCCCCTTGGCCGAGGATCCCAACTCATCAAGCATGACAACCAAAGGAGAACGATTGCTTACACTGTCTAATGAGCAGCAGGGTTGTTTCCAGAGCACTAAGTGCTTCATTTTTGTACATCTAGACTTTCAAGAGCACATGGACACTGACCTATCAGTCACTGCACAGACACAGCACCACTAACTCATTTGATACGCTTCTTGGCTTACAGTCCTAAAGACCAATTCTCCCTTATTAACAGTAAACTATGTGGATGACTTCAACTCCTTCCAAGAAGTTGGATTTCCACAGGAGAAAGACTCTGCTACTAGAGATCCAGTTAAGCTAAAAATGTACCAAAGCTTGAAATCTGTCTGTACACGTCTAGTAATAACAACTCTTAGATCACTCTAGTCCACCTTTTCTTTAATGGCCCGCTTTAGCATATTTTAAGCAAGAGGAATTCCATCAGTGGAATAAAGTTTCTGCCAAAGAACCGAACCTCTTTGGTACAATAGGTAAAGAAGATAAACTAATTACATTTGGAAATTGCTGGTTTATGTCATTTGGGGTATTTCTGGAATTAATAAGGATCATGTTATTCTAAAAAAAACTGTTTGCTGCATACCACTAACTCCAGATGTCAGCTCATTCAAAATGAAAGAGATATAAAAAAATCATTTTGTTCTTGGGCCCTACCTGACCAAGTTGAGCATCATGGTTTCAATGCTGGCCTGTCCCAGGTGTTCAGAGCTGCCCTCTGTGTGGTTATCCAACAGGTTTTTCATGATGGCTATAGTCTGTTCCACAAACTGGGTGTTCGCATCAGTAATGGGTACCTGAAAACAATTTTAGAGGGATTGATCATCACATCATTCAAAAAACTAAGTAAATCAACTTTGTGCTGTTTTCACTAGTTGGTGAATCCTTCAACATTAAATCCAGACTAATTATAAAAACCAGTTTACAAATTACATACAAGGTAACAGAGTTCAGAGTCAGGTTGGAACCAATTCAATCTTGAATGTTTTGGACCTAAACCACAGAGAACAATCTAATCGAACAATTTAAATAACTACAAAGGTTTCCGTTTGTAATAACTACAAACAGAGACTGCCGTCTTCCCAGTTTTATTGTGCTTGCAGATGTTTCACTACCTTTTTCACGGTTTTTTTGTAGAGTTCCTAATAATAGATAATGCAGTAGCTAGACATACCTGTCCCTGAGCGTCAGAGAACTTTCCGATGCTGTTTTTCAGTTTATTGAAGAGCATGGGATAGAGTGCAGGACTCAGTTCCAGTCCCAGTAGGTCTTTGACATTGGTGCGGACATGAAGGCCCACCCTGTCATGGCCACACACCAACAGAGCCAGCAGTCGGTCCAGGAAGCGGCTGACGGGCGTCTCGATGGAGGTAGATGAAGGGCAGGAAGAGGGAGCCGGGTTGGTGATGTCACCGGGCCCCACTGAGATCATGGAGGGTTTGCGGTCACTCAGTGGGCCCATAGGTGGGCTGTAAGTGGCGAGTCCTGGAGTGTTGCGCTGCTGAAGACACACACCTCCCAGTGCACAGAGGAAGCCTGTCATATTTATCCACTCCTGCTGTGGGGACACAGAGAAATTATGTGATGATCTATTCAAAACTTCAGTGCTAAATAAAGTTTGCTTTGAAGTAATGACTCCACTCCATTTAGTTTCTAACCACAGACAGGTGAGACAGAAAACACAGAGCTCAACCGTGTCAGAGTGTTCACACAGTGACATTCACAAATGTTTTATGGACAGTGACAGAAACTCCATTTTACCATTTCTGATACTCTGGTAACATTTATTGAAAGCTTACGGTTCTTTCAGATAAAGAAAGCTCCAACCCAGGGGTGGGCAACTCCAGGCCTGGAGGGTCTCCTGCAACTTTTAGATGTGTCTCTACTTCAACACACCTGAGTCAAATAATGAGGTCGTTAGCAGGACTGGAGAACCTGACTGCACTGAAGATGTGATTCAGCTGTTGGATTCAAGTGTGTTGGACCAGGGAGACATCTAAGAGTTGCAGGACCCCGGCCCACCAGGACCTGGATTGACCACCCCTGCTCTAACCAATGGCCGTGTGATGGCATATTTTTGCATATACACATATTTGGGTCTATTTTAGTATGTTTTTTTTTGTTTGTTTTAAAGTTCAGCAGATTAACTTTGTTAAATGCAGTGAATATTTAAATGGAATCACTCTTCAACCAAACCATTTCCTGAGTCGGACGCTTCAGTCTGAAGCCAACTTCCTATCAAAATATTTATGAGGTTCCAAGCCTCAACGCTGTTGGGGTACAAGAACAGTAAAAAAAAAAAAAAAAAAGAAAACCGAAAAGTTTTATTTTTTGCATTTTTTTTTGGAATTTTTTGGTCATTTGATGACTGCATGTCCTACATACAGCCAGGCGTTCTGAACAGCCACAGCAGGCCCCATGGTCCTCAGCATGGGGGTATTTCTGGTTTATGATGCTGAATTCGCCCCCTGCTGTTTGGGGACAGGAGCTACCCACACAACACAAAACGTTTTGCTCCACTTTCAGCGAGACAAACGGGCTTTTTCCACTAGTGTGGCTTATAGAGCTGGATTTGTGATTCAACATCAGCATGTTCATGTAGTTGCATTCACTGACTTGTGTAAGTGTTAAGGAAAAAATATTATAAAAGAAATACATCAGTGTGAAGATGTTAAGCAGGTTTTTGAATACATTTTGCTCCAAATGTTCTGAACAGAGAAATTAAAATTTGATTTTACGACATGCAGCATGCAACCTGCGATTCGCACTGAAGAACCTGTGAAGATCTAGCAGTAGTTTTGTGTCTGAGTAATAAAGAAATATTCACAAATAATTTTTTCCAACAGGTTTTAAATAAAATGTACTATTATTGTTATTATTATTATTATTATTAGAACTACTCTACTAAAAGCAGGATCTATTGCCGTGGTCATTTGACAGCTTCCTGGGTTTCTATGCTAATTTACATAATGTATTTGTGGGTGGAGACAGGGCAGCACCTGAAGCTGTGCTCCATTCCTCATAAATTGGGACGTATGAAGGAAAGATGTGCAGCTACGTGTGTGCACACAATTTTATACATCAAAAAAATTTGTGTGCTGCACTGTTCAAAATTTGCCGCTGCGCCAATTTTTAGTGTGAAAACTGTGGATTGTGTAATGCATGAGGCCTCTGGTCTGGCAAACTGTTTGGATGTTTTGCCTTCTTGGAGGAGAGCATTGGCTGAGATACTGCTGCCAACTATTCAACATTGTCCCTCTCCTGTTACTAACTCTTTACTTTTCATTAACAAGGAAAGTACTCCTATATCAGTTCATTTGTTTCTTTTTTGTGTAACTGCTCTGGCCACCTGCCATGACCCCCAATCAGTAATGGCAGATATTTGTGCCGTTTATGTTTATTTGAAAAATGAGGTTTGATATACAGTTACTCTAAGATGGATCGGATTTTAATTCTGTCTCAGCTGAAGAGCTGATCACATGTCTTCTCTCCTCAGAGACAAAACATTAACATCTGTATTGCTGACAATTGTGAAGATTTACATTTTCAATTATACATTTTCATAAAGTTTGTATTTAGGTAATAAAGTGCAATTGCGTTGACAGAATAATCAGGTATAGATCGACTAGCAACCTGCTTACCTGCCCATCATCAGCCTTATTTTTAGGGAAGTTGAGTATCTGTTTTGTGCTCTGGTCCCATTTAGCATAAGTGTCCTCCCAAGCCTACATGAAACAGCACCGGAAAACAAAGTGAGTAATGTTAACAAATCCAACACAACTGACAGGTAACAGGTAACTAAGACTTAATATGTATACAGTAAAGCACATCAGCTCCTCAATGAAGTAAAATGTTGAAAAGAGACATTTAGGGCCCCTTTCAGCTGCCCCTTGTTCTTTGTTAAACAAAACATTAATGGAGGGTTTTAAAAGCCTGATAAATACAGTTCATAAAACCTTAAAACTGCAACTAACTTTAAACCAATCTGAAAGCTACCTGTATTACTAAACAGCAAACATTCAATGGAAACATGTGAGAGTGGAACAGCACTACCTCAATGTTTCCTGGTGTAGGGTGCTCTATTCTTCTCAACAAGGCCATCACTCTTTTCTGTAAGGTGGAGCGGCCTGTGGGAGAAAAGAAACATGTTGCTAAGGCTTGAAGGAACAACTGTGGAAATCTGAAAAATATTGATTCATCTCCTGAATGTCACAGGGCTATGAGACATTTACAGTGAATATAAGTTTAAATCCCAGGTTTATGGGATGGGATAAATTTGCCCAATTTAACTCATTTCAAAACTTTCTACCTGTGATTTGACTCAGTGCTTGATTACAGTACACCCCCACCCAGGCTGACTCATGACAGGCTAATTAGACCTAAGTGAGTGTTATACTGGAGGCTCCATGACCAGCCCAAACTGTTTCCTTCCTCTTCAGCCACCGTTGCTTTTTAGGGTGGGAACCTCCAAACTGTTTGATGGCTCTCCACTAAGCGTGCCCTGACTCCAATCAGTGCTCTTCCACTAGAGCGCCTCCAACAGGTACAGTTCCGGTCCGACCCAGCCAGATTCATTTTCCATTAGCAGATCCAGCGTGGCTCTGCCTGGCTGTGCTCAGATTGTCGTACCTACTTCAGGGTTTAGTACTAGCTACACCGAGTCAAGTACGGTGCAGAAGCTATGTGAATGACAGCTGACCCCATTCATTGATTGGCTCGCGATTTGTACCACTGAAAACTCCAAACAACATTTTTCATATGGTTAAGCAGTGGTCCATCAGCTGCTCAGTATGGAGGAGCATTATCATGAGTTTAATCACGAGCAGCGGCAGGAGCACATACATTTGTTAACATCAGGATGAAAATGGCCGCCGCAGTGCTGAAGCAGCTCTCATCTCTGCAGAACGGGCAGCAACGAGGAAGAGTGAAGCGGTGCAGCATGTGGTCAGCGTTCTTCAGAGCTGCAGTTTTGCGCTCACGGTATAAAACACCAGAAATAGATCACATTAATTTGGTGTGATATGTATTTTATTTTATTAGTGCCGTCAATCACCCTAGTGATCATGCTGCTAAATTGGAGTCCTTTACTCCCTGATTTTATATTGGTTGTTTAACCAGGTCAAAAAAAGATTATAGAAGCAGGTAAACATAGGCCTTAAAATTAACTCAATAATTTCCATTGGCATAAATTATTGTTTCTCTCTTTCTACCAAAAACTGGATGATAAAGTCTTCAGCTTGCTGATTTGGTTTCTACTAGCCTGTTTTTGAAGGAAAGTTTTGTTTCCAGAGATTTTTTAATTCATTTCATTTGATGTTTTGGTTTTGTTTATTTATTTTGTGCATTTAAAGAGTCTTATAGTTTACTAGATGATGTTTACTAGAATTTAAAGTTTATTGATCTTTGAGAATATGTTCTTACATTGTTATTGTTATGCCATTACTATCACATTACTTGAAAATGATCTCAAAACAACATCATCGTTTATCGCAATAACTTCTGGGACAATTTATCGTTCAGCAAAATGTGTTATCACGAGACGCCTAGGCAAACACAATGAACTGCTGACAGATAAGCAACACCTTTAATATCAAATAGATAACACAGTAAACTGGCAAGATATTGGCATATTGGTAATATGTCCATATGACCCAATATTCTTACAATAATGATAAGGATATAAATAAGGTGCGAACAAACATGTTTATGCTGTCTAGAAATTTTGCATTTAATCTGGTCTAAATTATATGATCGGTAAATTTAGATCAACTGATTACTGAGAACAAATTTGTTGTTTTTTGTTTTTTTTTCATGAATCAGCAAATCCAGTTTGTAAAAAATCAAATGACCAGAGCAGAGGCTAATTTAATGAAACACAAACCAAAAGTACTGACCTGTTCCTATCATGGTGCTCACAGAAGCCAGCTCACTGAAAGTGGCGTAGTTGGGGAGGATAGTCTGGACGGGCACCTCATCCGCTGCACTGCGGATGTCTGCCTCTTCACACAGATGACGGAAACATGACATGGCCACCAGCACGGCCTCCGTGTCTGGGCTCCACAGGAACAGGTAGAGACAGACCTCAAGTTTAGTCTGCGCCTGCCGACAGATGGGAATGCCACCCCCCATGGTGGCACACTCCTGGGATAATCAGGACAAACACATTGTTATGCATAAATAACAACCTGTACGCCGTTACAGCTCCAGAGAAGCATTGTGCCACCGATAAGAAAACAGACGGCACCTTGTTCTTGAGCAAAAACTTGTTCCTGCAGATCAGGATCTCTCTCAGCCATTTTAGAACCTCTGTTCTGTTCACCATTTGTTGGCCAATTAACTTTCGGCAGATTAGGAAAAGCACCTGTGAACTGAAACAGAACAAACAAAAGAAATATACATTGATGGACTGGTCCACAAAGGATGTATATAGGGCTGTTGTAAACGAATATTTTAGTAATCGAG